>NW_026729019.1:95000-110000 GCF_030272615.1 Cryptomeria japonica | reverse complement strand
CTTTAATATCTCGTTAATACCGCCAAGGAAATGGCACAAGCACACACACACAAGCATCCTCGGAAGAGGACAGTTCGAGTGACAGGTCAAATCCAAGAGTTCCGAAGACTACCTCCAGGAACAATCGGGAACAAGACCGATTACAAGTCGTCGAGTCTGTTACTGGGCGAACACGAGATGCGCACAGGAAATCGATCAGCCCTCACAATGGCCCAAGGCCAGAGATCGGACTGCTACGATTTACCCCAACAATCATCGTGCCACTCTTCGCAGAGAGGTGATAGACGCCAACGAGCCCGCGCATAGCAATCGAGGTGTAAAAAGGGCGTTGAAGGCAGGAAGCCTGGACGAAAGAGGCTACGAGGTCACCTCGAAGCGGTCTAAGAATCGGGCGCACTTGGGGCGACTACCAGTGCCAACCCCTTATCCCGCGGTGCGTCCGACACACAGAAATTTCCAAGGCGGCCAAGGAGCCTCCCCGCATAGCAATCGGGGTGTGAGGTTACGGATGCAGCATTGATAGCAATCGAGGTGTGAGGCGAAGGATGCAGAAGTGAGAGCCGAGGGATGTAGCAGAGATAGCAATCGGGGTGTGTGATGCAGAAGAGATAGCAATCGAGGTGTGCGGTGGGAAGGGCCCAGCAGCCAGAATGCATGAAGCGACGGATGAAGCAGTGATGACAACCGGGCTGTGAGGAGAGGAGGGATGCAGCCAAGAAAGCAATCAGGGCTCGAGGCAAGGGATGCATCAAGGATAGCAATCATGTTGTGAGGCGAGATTCCAAAGGCTAAACGTGAGAGGCTGCAGGGTCGACTCAGAGAGGTCTATGCATGTGAGAGGCTGAAAGCAAGGTCGACTCGGAGCGGTCTATGCATCGGGCGCGCTTGGGGCGACTACCAGTGCCAACCCCTTATCCCGCGACGCGTCCGACAAAGAGAACGTTCCAAGGCGGCAGAGGAGGTTACCAGCCGAAGGATGCAGTAGCAATAACAGGTATAGTTCCGCGGCGGCCGAGAAGACTCACCGCATAGGAATCGGGATGCGAGGCGAGGGATGCGGCGGGAAGGCCCCGACGGCTAAACGGAAGAGGCTGCAGGGCCGCCTCGGAATGGTCCAAGCATCGGATGCGATTGGGACGACTACCAGTGCCAACCCCTTATCCCGCGATGCGTCCGATACACAGATAGTTCCAAGGCGGCCGAGGAGCCTCACCGCATATCAATCGGGGTGCGAGGCGAGGGATGGGGCGGGAAGGCCCCAACGGCTAGACGGAAGAGGCTTCAGGGCCACCTCGGAATGGTCCAAGCATCGGACGCGCTTGGGGCGACTGCCAGTGCCAACCCCTTATCCCGCGATGCGTCCGATACACAGATGGTTCCAAGGCGGCCGAGGAGCCTCACCGCATAGCAATCGGGGGTGCGAGGCGAGGGATGGGGCGGGAAGGCCCCAACGGCTAGACGGAAGAGGCTTCAGGGCCGCCTAGGAATGGTCCAAGCATCGGACACGCTTGGGGCGACTACCAGTGACAGCCCCCTATCCCGCGATGCGTCCGATACGAAGATGGTTCCAAGGCGGCCGAGGAGCCTCACCGCATAGCAATCGGGGTGCGAGGTGGGGGATGCGGCGAGATGGCCCCAACGGCTAGACGGAAGAGGCCACAGGGCCGCGTCGGAATAGTCCAAGCATCGGACGCGCTTGGGGCGACTACCAGTGACAACCCCTTATCCCGCGATGCGTCCGATACGAAGATAGTTCCAAGGCGGCCGAGGAGCCTCACCGCATAGCAATCGGGGTGCGAGGTGGGGGATGCGGCGAGATGGCCCCAACGGCTAGACGGAAGAGGCTGCAGGGCCGCCTCGGAATAGTCCAAGCATCGGACGCGCTTGGGGCCACTACCAGTGACAACCCCTTATCCCGCGATGCGTCCGATACGAAGATAGTTCCAAGGCGGCCGAAGAGCCTCACCGCATAGCAATCGGGGTGCGAGGTGGGGGATGCGGCGAGATGGCCCCAACGGCTAGACGGAAGAGGCCACAGGGCCGCCTCGGAATAGTCCAAGCATCGGACGCGCTTGGGGCGACTACCAGTGACAACCCCTTATCCCGCGATGCGTCCGATACGAAGATAGTTCCCAGGCGGCCGAGGAGCCTCACCGCATAGCAATCGGGGTGCGAGGCGAGGGATGCGGCGAGATGGCCCCAAAGGCTAGACGGAAGAGGCTGCAGGGCTGCCTCGGAATAGTCCAAGCATCGGACGCGCTTGGGGCGACTACCACTGCCAACCCCTTATCCCGCGATGCGTCCGATACACAGATAGTTCTGAGGCGGCCGAGGAGGTGGGGGATGCAGCGAGATGGCCCCAACGGCTAGACGGAAGAGGCTGCAGGGCCGCCTCGGAATAGTCCAAGCATCGGACGCGCTTGGGGCGACTACCAGTGACAACCCCTTATCCCGCGATGCGTCCGATACACAGATAGTTCCGAGGCGGCCAAGGAGCCTCACCGCATAGCAATCGTGGTGCGAGGTGGGGGATGCGGCGAGATGGCCCCAACGGCTAGACGGAAGAGGCTGCAGGGCCGCCTCGGAATGGTCCAAGCATCGGATGCGCTTGGGGCGACTACCACTGCCAACCCCTTATCCCGCGATGCGTCCGATACACAGATAGTTCCAAGGCGGCCGAGGAGCCTCACAGCATAGCAATCAGGGTGCGAGGCGAGGGATGCGGCGAGAAAGCCCCAACGGCTAGAGGGAAGAGGCTTCAGGTCCGCCTCGGAATGGTCCAAGCATCGGACGCGCTTGGGGCGACTACCAGTGACAACCCCTTATCCCGCGACGCGTCCGATACACAGATAGTTCCAAGGCGGCCGAGGAGCCTCACCGCATAGCAATCGGGGTGCGAGGCGAGGGATGCGGCGAGAAGGACCCAACGGCTACACGGAAGAGGCTTCGGGGCCGCCTCGGAATGGTCCAAGCATCGGACGCGCTTGGGGCGACTACCAGTGACAACCCCTTATCCCGCGACGCGTCCGATACACAGATAGTTCCAAGGCGGCCGAGGAGCCTCACCGCATAGCAATCGGGGTGCGAGGCGAGGGATGCGGCGAGAAGGACCCAACGGCTAGACGGAAGAGGCTTCGGGGCCGCCTCGGAATGGTCCAAGCATCGGACGCGCTTGGGGCGACTACCAGTGACAACCCCTTATCCCGCGACGCGTCCGATACACAGATAGTTCCAAGGCGGCCGAGGAGCCTCACCGCATAGCAATCGGGGTGCGAGGCGAGGGATGCGGCGAGAAGGACCCAACGGCTACACGGAAGAGGCTTCGGGTCCGCCTCGGAATGGTCCAAGCATCGGACGCGCTTGGGGCGACTACCAGTGACAACCCCTTATCCCGCGACGCGTCCGATACACAGATAGTTCCAAGGCGGCCGAGGAGCCTCACCGCATAGCAATCGGGGTGCGAGGCGAGGGATGCGGCGAGAAGGACCCAACGGCTAGACGGAAGAGGCTTCGGGTCCGCCTCGGAATGGTCCAAGCATCGGACGCGCTTGGGGCGACTACCAGTGACAACCCCTTATCCCGCGACGCGTCCGATACACAGATAGTTCCAAGGCGGCCGAGGAGCCTCACCGCATAGCAATCGGGGTGCGAGGCGAGGGATGCGGCGAGAAGGACCCAACGGCTAGACGGAAGAGGCTTCGGGTCCGCCTCGGAATGGTCCAAGCATCGGACGCGCTTGGGGCGACTACCAGTGACAACCCCTTATCCCGCGACGCGTCCGATACACAGATAGTTCCGAGGCGGCCGAGGAGCCTCACCGCATAGCAATCGGGGTGCGAGGCGAAGGATGCGGCGAGAAGGACCCAACGGCTAGACGGAAGAGGCTTCGGGTCCGCCTCGGAATGGTCCAAGCATCGGACGCGCTTGGGGCGACTACCAGTGACAACCCCTTATCCCGCGACGCGTCCGATACACAGATAGTTCCAAGGCGGCCGAGGAGCCTCACCGCATAGCAATCGGGGTGCGAGGCGAGGGATGCGGCGAGAAGGACCCAACGGCTAGACGGAAGAGGCTTCTGGGCCGCCTCGGAATGGTCCAAGCATCGAACGCGCTTGGGGCGACTACCAGTGACAACCCCTTATCCCGCGACGCGTCCGATACACAGATAGTTCCGAGGCGGCCGAGGAGCCTCACCGCATAGCAATCGGGGTGCGAGGCGAGGGATGCGGCGAGAAGGACCCAACGGCTAGACGGAAGAGGCTTCAGGGCCGCCTCGGAATGGTCCAAGCATCGGACGTGCTTGGGGCGACTACCAGTGACAACCCCTTATCCCGCGACGCGTCCGATACACAGATAGTTCCGAGGCGGCCGAGGAGCCTCACCGCATAGCAATCGGGGTGCGAGGCGAGGGATGCGGCGAGAAGGACCCAACGGCTAGACGGAAGAGGCTTCAGGGCCGCCTCGGAATGGTCCAAGCATCGGACGCGCTTGGGGCGACTACCAATGACAACCCCTTATCCCGCGACGCGTCCGATACACAGATAGTTCCGAGGCGGCCGAGGAGCCTCACCGCATAGCAATCGGGGTGCGAGGCGAGGGATGCGGCGAGAAGGACCCAACGGCTAGACGGAAGAGGCTTCAGGGCCGCCTCGGAATGGTCCAAGCATCGGACGCGCTTGGGGCGACTACCAGTGACAACCCCTTATCCCGCGACGCGTCCGATAGACAGATAGTTCCGAGGCGGCCGAGGAGCCTCACCGCATAGCAATCGGGGTGCGAGGCGAGGGATGCGGCGAGAAGGACCCAACGGCTAGACGGAAGAGGCTTCAGGGCCGCCTCGGAATGGTCCAAGCATCGGACGCGCTTGGGGCGACTACCGTTGCCAACCCCTTATCCCGCGATGCGTCTGATACACAGATAGTTCCGAGGCGGCCGAGGAGCCTCACCGCATAGCAATCGGGTTGCGAGGCAGATTATTGGGAAGGGAACCCCCTGGGATGCGGCTCAAGCAGTGCCCAAAGGGACTGGAATGCGGAATCACATCGAGAGACCCAAATGCTATACGAGGGCTCAAATCGAATTATCGATTTGGCCACGACATGGACGCATCGGAACGACTACCTTTGCCGAACCACTCGCAATTGCATCCATACCGAAACCAATAGACATTTCCGTTAGAGCCCTCGCATAGCATTCGGGAATCTCGCATGCCCCTCTAAATCGACCAATGCTGGCGCTCAATGAAAATCCGAGCGCTACCACCGTTCGAGCGCCAGCATTGGTCGAGTTAGAGGGGCACGGGGGAGAATGCTCCAGTCAACACCTCCCCTATATAAGTTATTTGTCCGATTCTCGCACAACCGTAGTCTGCCTCGTCGAATCAAACAACGGTCCCAGATTCCGACTTCCGTTCCGTAGAGACCCAAAAGCTAGATGGAGGCTCGCAAGAAAGAGAGTCGGCGCATAGCAATCGGGTTTCTCGAACGTTTAGGGACCGAGCTCACTTGCGGATAGGGCAAAATCCGCCAAGCAACCCAAAAGCTAGACGGGGGCTCGAATCGAATCGCCTAGGCGGCCACAACAACGACGTGTTGGATCGACTACCAGTGCCAAACCATTCAGCAAGACTAGTCTGTGTCGAGGCCGGATAGAGATTCTCAGAGAGCGCCCGCATAGCATTTAGGAGACCTGCCGCGTCCCTCACACTCGACAAATGGTGGTGCACGTTTATAAATCCGAGCGATCCCAACCCTTTCAAGCACCAACATCGGTCGAGATAGAGGGGCACGGAGGGGGCTGCGTGAGACAACACAGTCCCCTATATAAGTTATTTGTCCGATTCTCACACATCCGAAGAATGGTCATCAAATCGGACAACAACCCAAACTTCCGACTTCCGTCCCAGAAAGCCCAAGAGCTATCTAAAACGTTCATGGCCGGAACTCGATCGCGGCTATACCAGTCCGCCAAGCAACCCAAAAGCTAGACTGGAGCTCTAGTCGAATCACCTCTGTGGCCATTGCAAGGACGTGTTGGAGCGACTACCATTGCCGAACCATTCCGCAGGTCGAGTCCATACCAAGGCCGCATAGAGATTCACGATGAGCTCCTGCATAGCAATCAGGAGACTTGCCGTGTCCATCACAATCGATAAATCCTGGTGCAAGATTTTTGCATCCGAGCGCTCCAACCAGTCGAGCACCAGCATCAATCGACATAAACGGGCACGGGGGGAGGATGCTCGAGAACACTACCTCCCCTATATAAGTTATTTGTCCGATTCTCAAGCAGCCGAAGTCTGGTCATCGAATCGGGTCAAAGACCACAACTTCCGACTTTACCCACAATGCAAGTCATCGAATCGAACATCGGCCCCCGAGTCGGACTCCATGCGTATGTCAGGTCATCGGACCCAAATTCCGCCTTCCTGCGCATGGCGGGCCATCAATATCAACTCGGTCATCGGACCCAAACTCCGCCTTTTTGCGTATGGCACGCCTTCAAATCGGTCATCGGACCCAAATTCCGCCTTCCTGTGCATGGCGGGCCATCAACATCAACTCGGTCATCGGACCCAAATTCCGCCTTTCTGCGCATGGCACGCCATCAACTCGGTCATCGGACCCAAATTCCGCCTTCCTGCGCATGGCAGGTCATCGGACACAAATTCAGACCTCGCCAATATGCCTACGTATCGAATCGGTCATCGGACCCAACTTCCGACTTCATCCATACTGTAGGGTCTTTGAGGTTGGCGCGGTGCGCTCAACCCAGGGAGTCGACCCATCGAAGCATACACCTCCCCTATATAAGCTATTTGTCCGATTCCCACACCTGTGTAGTTTGCACCTCTGACCAGGACATCGACCCCAACTTCCGAACTCGACTGCAACGACGGCACCAGCGCCTTGGTGCGCACCTTGTGACGCACAGTCCCAACATTCGCCTTCCTGCACATGGCAGGTCATCGGACCCAAATTCCGACCTCGCGAGTATGCCTACATATCGAATCGGTCATCGGACCCAACTTCCGACTTCATCCATACCGTAGGGTCTTTGAGGTTGGCGCGGTGCGCTCAACCCGGGGAGTCGACCCAACGAAGCATACACCTCCCCTATATAAGCTATTTGTCCGATTCCCACACCTGTGTAGTTTGCACCTCCGATCAAGACATCGACCCCAACTTCCGAACTCGCCTCCAACGACCGAACCAGCGCCTTGGTGCGCACCTTGCAACGCACAGTGCCAACATTCGCCTTCCTGCACGTGGCAGGTCATCGGACCCAAATTCCGACCTCGCGAGTATGCCTACATATCGAATCGGTCATCGGACCCAACTTCCGACTTCATCCATACCGTAGGGTCTTTGAGGTTGGCGCGGTGCGCTCAACCCGGGGAGTCGACCCAACGAAGCATACACCTCCCCTATATAAGCTATTTGTCCGATTCCCACACCTGTGTAGCTTGCACCTCCGATCAGGACATCGACCCCAACTTCCGAACTCGACTAAAAAGACCGCACCAGCGCCTTGGTGTGCACCTTGCAACGCACAGTGTCAACATTCGCCTTCCTGCACATGGCAGGTCATCGGACCCAAATTCCGACCTCATGAGCATACCTACTAATCGAATCGGTCATCGGACCCAACTTCCGACTTCATCCATACCGTAGGGTCTTTGAGGTTGGCGCGGTGCGCTCAACCTGGGGAGTCGACCCATCGAAGCATACACCTCCCCTATATAAGCTATTTGTCCGATTCCGACACCTGTGTAGTTTGCACCTCCGCTCAGGACATCGACCCCAACTTCCGAACTCGCCTGCAACGACCGAACCAGCGCCTTGGTGCGCACCAAAAGTGCGCACTTTTGGAGGGCACTTTTCTGCGCTCCAAAGGTGCGCACTTTTGGAGGGCACTTTTTGGAGGGCACTTTTCTGCGCTCCAAAGGTGCGCACTTTTGGAGGGCACTTTTTGGAGGGCACTTTTCTGCGCTCCAAAGGTGCGCACTTTTGGAGGGCACTTTTTGGAGGGCACTTTTCTGCGCTCCAAAGGTGCGCACTTTTGGAGGGCACTTTTTGGAGGGCACTTTTCTGCGCTCCAAAGGTGCGCACTTTTGGAGGGCACTTTTTGGAGGGCACTTTTCTGCGCTCCAAAGGTGCGCACTTTTGGAGGGCACTTTTTGGAGGGCACTTTTCTGCGCTCCAAAGGTGCGCACTTTTGGAGGGCACTTTTTGGAGGGCACTTTTCTGCGCTCCAAAGGTGCGCACTTTTGGAGGGCACTTTTTGGAGGGCACTTTTCTGCGCTCCAAAGGTGCGCACTTTTGGAGGGCACTTTTGTGCACTCCAAAGGTGCGCACTTTTGGAGGGCACTTTTCCTGTGCTCCAAAGGTGCACACCTAGGTGAGCACCTTCGACCACACCTTGTAGCACACCAAACTCTGACTTTCGACTTCATCCGCAATGCAGGGTCTTTGAGGTTGGCGCAATGCGCACAACCAGGGGAGTCGACCCATCAAACCCAACACCTCCCCTATATAAGCTATTTGTCTGATTCTCATACATGCGTAGCCTGCAGGAGCAATTAGGACATCGACCCCAACTTTCGGCTTCTAAACGAAAACAAGGTCTTTGAGGTTGGTGTAATGCGAACAACTAGGGGAGTCAACCCATCAAACCCAACACCTCCCCTATATAAGCTATTTGTCTGATTCTCATACATGTGTAGTCTACAGGAGCAATTAGGACATCGACCCCAACTTTTGACTTCTTAACGAAAACAAGGTCTTTGAGGTTGACGTAATGCGCACAACCAGGGGAGTCGACCCATCAAACCCAACACCTCCCCTATATAAGCTATTTGTCCGATTCTCATACATGTGTAGCCTGCAGGAGCCATTAGGACATTGACCCCAACTTTTGACTTCTTAACGAAAACAAGGTCTTTGAGGTTGGCGTAATGCGCACAACCAAGGGAGTTGACCCATCAAACCCAACACCTCCCCTATATAAGCTATTTGTCTGATTCTCATACATGTGTAGCCTGCAACAACGATTAGGACATCCACCCCAACTTCTGAATTCGTCTGCGTTGACCGCACCAAAGGTGCACGCCTTGGTGCTCACCAAAATCCGACTTCCGACTTCTTCTGCTATGCGGGGTCTTTGAGGTTGGCGCAGTGCGCACAACCAGGGGAGTCAACCCACCGAATGCAACACCTCCCCTATATAAGCTATTTGTCTGATTCTCATACATGCGTAGACTGCAGCAATGATTAGGACATCCACCCCAACTTTTGACTTCTTAAACAAGACAGGGTCTTTGAAGTTGGTGCAGTGCACACAACCAGGGGAGTCGACCCATCAAACGCAACACCTCCCCTATATAAAGCTATTTGTCCGATTCTCATACGTGTAGTCTGCAGCAGCGATTAGGACATCGACCCCAACTTCCGAATTCGTTTGCATTGACCGCACCAAAGGTGCACGCCTTGGTGTGCACCCTGGAGTGCACTTTGGTGCTCACCTCGGTGCACACTTTGGTGTGCACCTCGGTGTGCACCAAAGGTGCGCACCTTGGAGCGCACCAAAGGTGTACACTTTGGAGCGCACCACATAGGGTCTTTGAGAGGTTGGCGCAGTGCGCACACCAAGGTGGGTGTTGAGGTGCGTGCCGAGGTGGGTGGGTGCTAGGGTGCGCTCCATGGTGGGTGCCAGGGTGGGTGCGTGCTAGGGTGGATTCCAAAGAGGGTCATAGGGTGGGTGCCAAGGTGGGTTGGTGATATAGTGGGTTCAAAGGTGGGTACTAGGGTGGGTTCCAAGGTGGGTCACAAGTTGGGTGCCAGGATGCGTGGGTGTTAGGTTGGGTGCCAAGGTGGGCTCCTGCGTGGGTGGGTGCTAGGGTGGGTTTCAAGGTGGACGCGAGGGCGGGTGCCAAGGTGGGTAACAAGTTGGGTGTTAGGATGGGTGAGTGCTAGAGTGGGTGCCAAGGTGGGTGGGTGCTAAGGTGGATGCCAAGGTGGTTCACAGGGTGGGTGGGTTCTAGGGTGAGTTCCAAGGTGGGTCACAGGTTCAGTGCTAGGGTGGGTGTCAAGGCGGGTGTCGAGGTGCCTGGGTGCTAGGGTGTGGATGCCAATGTGGGTCATAGGGTGGGTACTAGGGTGGGCTGCAATGTGGGTGCCAAGGTGGGTAACATGCTCGGTGGGTTCTAAATTGGGTGCCAGGGTGGGTGTGCACCCACCTTGCCCGAGGTGGGTGCCAAGGTGCCAGTGTGGGTGGGTGCTAAGGTGGATGCCAAGGTGGGTGAGAAGGTGGGTGATAGGTTGAGTGGTAGGATGGGTGGGTGCCAAGATGGGTCACAGGGTGGGTGCAAGGGTGGGTAGGTGCTAGGGTTGGTGTCAGGGTGGGTGGGTGCTAGGTTGGGTTCCAAGGTGGGTGCGAGGGTGAGTGTCAAGGTGGGTCACAGGTTAGGTGCTAGGATGGGTGAGTGCTAGGGTGCAAAGGTGCCAGGGTGGGTGCTAGGATGGGTCGATGCTAGGGTGAGTGGCAAGGTGGGTCCACAAGTGTCAAGGTGGGTGCCGAGGTGGGTGCCAAGTCGGCGACTGCTATGGTGGATGCCAAGGTGGGTCACGGGGTGGGTGCCAAGTTGCTAGGTTGGGTTCCAAGGTGGGTGCCAACGTGGGTGCTAGGGTGCGTGGGTTAAAGGGTGTGTCACAACGTGGGTGCCAGGATGGGTGCGCACCCACACTGGCCAAGACGGGTGCGGGTGCAAGGTTGGGTTCCAAGCCCGGTCACAGGCTGGGTGCTAGGATGGGTGGGTGCCAAGGTGGGCACCAGGGTGGGTGCACCCACCCTGGCCAAGGTGGGTCACGGGGTGGGTCCTAGGGTGGGTAACGGGGTGGGTACTAAGGTGCGTGCCAAGGTGGGTCATAGGGTGGGTGCCAAGGTGGGCACCAGGGTGGGTGTGCACCAACCCTAGCCAGGGTAGGTCACGGGGTGGTTGTCGGGGTGGGCGTCAAGGAGCCAAGGTGGGTGGCAAGTAGCCAAGTTGCGTGCCAAGGTGGGTGTCGGGGTGGGTGCCAAGGATCCAAGGTGGGTGCCAAGGAACCAAGGTGGGTGTCTGGGTGGGTGCCGAGGTGGGAGCCAGGGTGGGTCCCAAGGTGAGTGCAAAGGTGGGTGCCAGGGTCAAGGTGAGTGCCAATGTGGGTTCCAAGGTGCCAGGGTCAGGGTGAGTGCCAATGTGGGTTCAAAGGTGCTAAGTTGGGTGCGAGGTTGGGTGCGAGGGTGGGTGGGTGCCAAGGTGTGCTAGGTGGAAGCCCGGGTGGGTCGGCATCCCATGGGTGTCGAGTTGGGTGCCTGATGGGTGCTTCTTGTCAAGTTTTAGTCGTCGGGACTCATTTCGAGCCTTAGAGGTCGTTTCTTGTCCGGTTGCCCTGTCTTCGACCTGGGAACCCAATTTTGGTCCTCGGGTCCCATTTTTTTTTGTCTCGCATCCCACTTTTGGCCTGTGGCCTTTTCGGGGTCGATTCTCGTTTTGGGCATCAGAGCATGTTTCTTCTCCTAAAACCCAATATTTGTTTATTAAGTCTCGGAACACATTTTTGTTCTCGTGGACCCATCATGGGTCTTGGAACGCATTTGTGGTCCTTGGGTCCCATTTTGCATCCCGAAACTTGTGTTTTGGTGCTTGATCCCTATTTTGGGTGCCCACCTTGCACCAAGTGCGCACCCGGGGCAAACCGAGCGCCTTGGTGCACCGGGGCAAGATCGAGCGTGCACCCGAGGCGCCCCGAACATGCACCAAGGTGCACTCGGCCCACATGTGAGCGCAGGTCGTTGCGCCCGAGGTGGTGTGTGGGCACCGCGTTGCAGACGGGACACTGCACGCACACGACGCCCCCTCCAGGTGCACGCACGTAGGCCGGGCCGGGTGCACACCCGACGCCCTAGCAAGGTGCGCGCACCCGGGCAGGGCTCACACTTGGCGAACGGGGCGCACTTCGCGAGGGAGGGTGTGCACCTCGACGGGGGTGGGTGGCCGGGGTGGATTCGCACGTGGGTCGCGGTTTGCTAAGTACACACTGCGACAAGCTCATAACGGGTGCGATCATACCAGCATTAGTGCACCGGATCCCATCAGAACTCCGCAGTTAAGCGCGCTTGGGCCGGAGTAGTACTGGGATGGGTGACCTCCCGGGAAGTCCCGGTGTTGCACCCTTTTTTAGTTTTTCGCCGGGCGTCGCAATGCTATTTGAATAAACCTTTTGCCCGTTTGCGTTCTCGTCGGGGCCGGGCCGGGCCGGGGTGCGCTGCCCGCACTACCGCGCGCGCGGGGGCGACACCGAGCGCGCACCCGAGGCACCCCGAGCACACAGGCCACGGTGCAACCCGGGCGTTGTGCGCGCACCCCGGTGCGCCCGAGGTGCTGCGCGCGCACCCAGGTGAAATCGGTGTGCACCTCGGCCAGTGCGCGCTCGGTCGAGTCGCGCACGTTGGCCAAGGTGCACGGTGATGTTTCTTACTCTAAGGTTCCGCACCAGACGCCCGGGACAGGTGAGCGAAGCTGGGCGGGGCCGGGTGCGCGGCCGGGGCAGGTGCACGCAGCTGGAGAGAGCTTTGGAGCACACTTCGGAGCGCACCAATGATGCGCTCCATTCAAAAGTTTCCTGAAAAGGCAAAAAAAGTTGAGATTATAGAATTTCCCACTTGAGAGATTGTAAAAAAAAAAAATTTAAAATGAAGGAAACGCGGGTGCCAAGGTGTGCGCAGCCCAGCCAAGGTGTGCGCACCAAGGCGCCCACCCTGGCGAAGGTGCACGCAAGGTGCGCACCCGAGGCAAACCGGACAATTAACCCAACTTTCGACTTCGCGCGCACCTTGGAGCGCACTTCGGAGCGCTCCTTGGTGCGCACCAATCTTGGGCACCTCGGAGTGCACCATGGCGCCCACCAAGGTGCGCACCCGGGGCAAACCGAGCTCCGACTTCGTGCGCACCTTGGAGCGCACGAAAGGTGCGCACCATGGCGCCCACCAAGGTGCGCAGCCCAGCCAAGGCGTGCGCATCAAGGTGCGCACCCTGGCGAAGGTGCGCACCTGGGGCAAACCGAGCTCCGACTTCGTGCGCACCTTGGAGCGCACAAAAGGTGCGCAACCCAGCCAAGGTGTGCGCACCCCGGTCAAACCGAGCTCCGAATCGTGCGCACCAGAGGTGCACGCCATCGTGCGCACCTTGGAGCACACTTCGGAGCCCTCCTTGGTGCGCGCCGATGTTGCGCACCTCGGAGCGCACCCGGGGAAAACAATGCAATTAACCCGACTTTCGACTTCGTGGGCACCTCGGAGCGCTCTCGGGTTCGCACCTCGGAGCACACCGAGGTGCGCACCTTTGATGCGCTGCCTTCACCAATTTCCAGAAAAGGCAAGAAAACATTGAGAAGGTGTGCGCACCGAGGTGCCCACCCTGGCGAAGGTGCACGCGAGGTGCGCACCCGGGGCAAACCGGGCTCCGACTTCGTGCACGCCGCACCTTGGAGCACACTTCGGAGCGCTCCTTGGTGCGCACCAGGGCGCGCAACCCAGCCGAGGTGCCCACCCCGGCGAAGGTGCACGCGAGGTGCGCACCCGGGGCAAACCGGGCTCCGACTTCGTGCACGCCATGGTGCCCACCGCGGCGAAGGTGCACGCGAGGTGCGCACCCGGGGCAAACCGGGCTCCGACTTCGTGCACGCCGCACCTTGGAGCACACTTCGGAGCGCTCCTTGGTGCGCACCATGGTGCCCACCAGGGCGCGCAACCCCGCCGAAGGTGCACGCGAGGTGCGCACCCGGGGCAAACCGGGCTCCGACTTCGTGCACGCCGCACCTTGGAGCACACTTCGGAGCGCTCCTTGGTGCGCACCATGGTGCCCACCAGGGCGCGCAACCCCGCCGAAGGTGCACGCGAGGTGCGCACCCGGGGCAAACCGGGCTCCGACTTCGTGCACGCCATGGTGCGCACCGCGGCGAAGGTGCGCACCCGGGGCAAACCGGGCTCCGACTTCGTGCACGCCGCACCTTGGAGCACACTTCGGAGCGCTCCTTGGTGCGCACCAGGGCGCGCAACCCAGCCGAGGTGCCCACCCCGGCGAAGGTGCACGCGAGGTGCGTACCCGGGGCAAACCGGGCTCCGACTTCGTGCACGCCGCACCTTGGAGCACACTTCGGAGCGCTCCTTGGTGCGCACCATGGTGCCCACCAGGCCGCGCAACCCAGCCAAGGTGTGCGCACCAAGGTGCACGCGAGGTGCGCACCCGGGGCAAACCGGGGTCCGACTTCGTGCACGCCGCACCTTGGAGCACACATCGGGGCGCTCCCGGGTTCGCACCGGCGTTGCGCACCGTGGTGGGCACCTCGGAGCACACCAAGGTGGGCAGCGAGGTGCGCACCTTTGATGCGATGCCTTCACTAATTTCCATAAAAGGCAAAAAAAAAACGAGATTTTAAAATTTCCGTTTTGAAAGATAGTGAGAAAAAGGGAATGCTGGTGCCATCTTGAGCCCGCCCTGGTGCGCAGCCCAGCCAAGGTGTGCGCACCAAGGTGCCCACCCTGGCGAAGGTGCGCGCCCGGGCAATTAACCCAACTTCCAACTTCGCGCGCGCCAGGGTGGGAGCGCACCCAACAACCGGGCCTGGGAAGAGCCAATGCGAGAAACCCCACCAAACGCTCTGACAAAAAAAGAGGGGGCGCTCCAGTAACCCCGCTTCGGAGCGCACCCTGGGCAAACCCAGCCAAGGTGCCCACCCCGGCCAAGGTGCAGGCGAGGTGCGCACCCGGGGCAAACCGGGCTCCGACAACGTGCACGCCGCACCTTGGAGCACACTTCGTAGCGCTCCCGGGTGCGCACCTCAGAGCACACCAAGGTGGGCAGCGAGGTGCGCACCTTTGATGCGCTGCCTTCACTAATTTCCAGAAAAGGCAAAAAAAAAAGGAGATTTTAAAATTTCCGTTTTGAAAGATAGTGAAAAA
>NW_026729019.1:60000-85000 GCF_030272615.1 Cryptomeria japonica | reverse complement strand
ACGCACTTTTGGTGGCGCAACTCGCACGAACAGTCCCACCTCGACCCCGTAAACAAGCTTTTTTGCCTCGAAGAGTTCGTCGGAGACGAAGAAGCAACCTTCAGTGCAAACGTAGCACTCTTTTGTGCAACCGCCCAAACAACGCCCCCTCTACCCTCTGTCGAAACACTCGGCATTGCTGCTCCCTAAGGTGAGCTTCTCCTCATAGGCAATTCCGCTCTTATCCGGTCACGTTTGTGTGCCCGAATTTCGCAAGGCAACCTCCATGGGACATGGAAAAGACTCGAGAAGAGAGCTCGCTCACGGGAGAGAGAAGCCAAGGAGACCACGAGAGTGCTGAGAGTGGGACAGCGCTGAATAGGCGGGAGAAGCCTGCGCGTATAAACGGAGATATATATCCAATTGCAACGAAGGAACGTGCCAAAGATCGAGAACAATGGCAGAAATGCTAGTAACGTGCACTTCGGGACCAACGCATCACCGGAAGACAACCGCCAAACATCGAAAGAGTCGCGATGCTCCGCAACCTACGTGCAAAGCGGTCGCACACCGGGTAAGGGAGTGAGAGCCCCAAACATAGCTGGGCGAGGCGCTCACTCCGCTCTTTAATATCTCGTTAATACCGCCAAGGAAATGGCACAAGCACACACACACAAGCATCCTCGGAAGAGGACAGTTCGAGTGACAGGTCAAATCCAAGAGTTCCGAAGACTACCTCCAGGAACAATCGGGAACAAGACCGATTACAAGTCGTCGAGTCTGTTACTGGGCGAACACGAGATGCGCACAGGAAATCGATCAGCCCTCACAATGGCCCAAGGCCAGAGATCGGACTGCTACGATTTACCCCAACAATCATCGTGCCACTCTTCGCAGAGAGGTGATAGACGCCAACGAGCCCGCGCATAGCAATCGAGGTGTAAAAAGGGCGTTGAAGGCAGGAAGCCTGGACGAAAGAGGCTACGAGGTCACCTCGAAGCGGTCTAAGAATCGGGCGCACTTGGGGCGACTACCAGTGCCAACCCCTTATCCCGCGGTGCGTCCGACACACAGAAATTTCCAAGGCGGCCAAGGAGCCTCCCCGCATAGCAATCGGGGTGTGAGGTTACGGATGCAGCATTGATAGCAATCGAGGTGTGAGGCGAAGGATGCAGAAGTGAGAGCCGAGGGATGTAGCAGAGATAGCAATCGGGGTGTGTGATGCAGAAGAGATAGCAATCGAGGTGTGCGGTGGGAAGGGCCCAGCAGCCAGAATGCATGAAGCGACGGATGAAGCAGTGATGACAACCGGGCTGTGAGGAGAGGAGGGATGCAGCCAAGAAAGCAATCAGGGCTCGAGGCAAGGGATGCATCAAGGATAGCAATCATGTTGTGAGGCGAGATTCCAAAGGCTAAACGTGAGAGGCTGCAGGGTCGACTCAGAGAGGTCTATGCATGTGAGAGGCTGAAAGCAAGGTCGACTCGGAGCGGTCTATGCATCGGGCGCGCTTGGGGCGACTACCAGTGCCAACCCCTTATCCCGCGACGCGTCCGACAAAGAGAACGTTCCAAGGCGGCAGAGGAGGTTACCAGCCGAAGGATGCAGTAGCAATAACAGGTATAGTTCCGCGGCGGCCGAGAAGACTCACCGCATAGGAATCGGGATGCGAGGCGAGGGATGCGGCGGGAAGGCCCCGACGGCTAAACGGAAGAGGCTGCAGGGCCGCCTCGGAATGGTCCAAGCATCGGATGCGATTGGGACGACTACCAGTGCCAACCCCTTATCCCGCGATGCGTCCGATACACAGATAGTTCCAAGGCGGCCGAGGAGCCTCACCGCATATCAATCGGGGTGCGAGGCGAGGGATGGGGCGGGAAGGCCCCAACGGCTAGACGGAAGAGGCTTCAGGGCCACCTCGGAATGGTCCAAGCATCGGACGCGCTTGGGGCGACTGCCAGTGCCAACCCCTTATCCCGCGATGCGTCCGATACACAGATGGTTCCAAGGCGGCCGAGGAGCCTCACCGCATAGCAATCGGGGGTGCGAGGCGAGGGATGGGGCGGGAAGGCCCCAACGGCTAGACGGAAGAGGCTTCAGGGCCGCCTAGGAATGGTCCAAGCATCGGACATGCTTGGGGCGACTACCAGTGACAGCCCCCTATCCCGCGATGCGTCCGATACGAAGATGGTTCCAAGGCGGCCGAGGAGCCTCACCGCATAGCAATCGGGGTGCGAGGTGGGGGATGCGGCGAGATGGCCCCAACGGCTAGACGGAAGAGGCCACAGGGCCGCGTCGGAATAGTCCAAGCATCGGACGCGCTTGGGGCGACTACCAGTGACAACCCCTTATCCCGCGATGCGTCCGATACGAAGATAGTTCCAAGGCGGCCGAGGAGCCTCACCGCATAGCAATCGGGGTGCGAGGTGGGGGATGCGGCGAGATGGCCCCAACGGCTAGACGGAAGAGGCTGCAGGGCCGCCTCGGAATAGTCCAAGCATCGGACGCGCTTGGGGCCACTACCAGTGACAACCCCTTATCCCGCGATGCGTCCGATACGAAGATAGTTCCAAGGCGGCCGAAGAGCCTCACCGCATAGCAATCGGGGTGCGAGGTGGGGGATGCGGCGAGATGGCCCCAACGGCTAGACGGAAGAGGCCACAGGGCCGCCTCGGAATAGTCCAAGCATCGGACGCGCTTGGGGCGACTACCAGTGACAACCCCTTATCCCGCGATGCGTCCGATACGAAGATAGTTCCCAGGCGGCCGAGGAGCCTCACCGCATAGCAATCGGGGTGCGAGGCGAGGGATGCGGCGAGATGGCCCCAAAGGCTAGACGGAAGAGGCTGCAGGGCTGCCTCGGAATAGTCCAAGCATCGGACGCGCTTGGGGCGACTACCACTGCCAACCCCTTATCCCGCGATGCGTCCGATACACAGATAGTTCCGAGGCGGCCGAGGAGGTGGGGGATGCAGCGAGATGGCCCCAACGGCTAGACGGAAGAGGCTGCAGGGCCGCCTCGGAATAGTCCAAGCATCGGACGCGCTTGGGGCGACTACCAGTGACAACCCCTTATCCCGCGATGCGTCCGATACACAGATAGTTCCGAGGCGGCCAAGGAGCCTCACCGCATAGCAATCGTGGTGCGAGGTGGGGGATGCGGCGAGATGGCCCCAACGGCTAGACGGAAGAGGCTGCAGGGCCGCCTCGGAATGGTCCAAGCATCGGATGCGCTTGGGGCGACTACCACTGCCAACCCCTTATCCCGCGATGCGTCCGATACACAGATAGTTCCAAGGCGGCCGAGGAGCCTCACAGCATAGCAATCAGGGTGCGAGGCGAGGGATGCGGCGAGAAAGCCCCAACGGCTAGAGGGAAGAGGCTTCAGGTCCGCCTCGGAATGGTCCAAGCATCGGACGCGCTTGGGGCGACTACCAGTGACAACCCCTTATCCCGCGACGCGTCCGATACACAGATAGTTCCAAGGCGGCCGAGGAGCCTCACCGCATAGCAATCGGGGTGCGAGGCGAGGGATGCGGCGAGAAGGACCCAACGGCTACACGGAAGAGGCTTCGGGGCCGCCTCGGAATGGTCCAAGCATCGGACGCGCTTGGGGCGACTACCAGTGACAACCCCTTATCCCGCGACGCGTCCGATACACAGATAGTTCCAAGGCGGCCGAGGAGCCTCACCGCATAGCAATCGGGGTGCGAGGCGAGGGATGCGGCGAGAAGGACCCAACGGCTAGACGGAAGAGGCTTCGGGGCCGCCTCGGAATGGTCCAAGCATCGGACGCGCTTGGGGCGACTACCAGTGACAACCCCTTATCCCGCGACGCGTCCGATACACAGATAGTTCCAAGGCGGCCGAGGAGCCTCACCGCATAGCAATCGGGGTGCGAGGCGAGGGATGCGGCGAGAAGGACCCAACGGCTAGACGGAAGAGGCTTCGGGTCCGCCTCGGAATGGTCCAAGCATCGGACGCGCTTGGGGCGACTACCAGTGACAACCCCTTATCCCGCGACGCGTCCGATACACAGATAGTTCCAAGGCGGCCGAGGAGCCTCACCGCATAGCAATCGGGGTGCGAGGCGAGGGATGCGGCGAGAAGGACCCAACGGCTAGACGGAAGAGGCTTCGGGTCCGCCTCGGAATGGTCCAAGCATCGGACGCGCTTGGGGCGACTACCAGTGACAACCCCTTATCCCGCGACGCGTCCGATACACAGATAGTTCCAAGGCGGCCGAGGAGCCTCACCGCATAGCAATCGGGGTGCGAGGCGAGGGATGCGGCGAGAAGGACCCAACGGCTAGACGGAAGAGGCTTCGGGTCCGCCTCGGAATGGTCCAAGCATCGGACGCGCTTGGGGCGACTACCAGTGACAACCCCTTATCCCGCGACGCGTCCGATACACAGATAGTTCCGAGGCGGCCGAGGAGCCTCACCGCATAGCAATCGGGGTGCGAGGCGAAGGATGCGGCGAGAAGGACCCAACGGCTAGACGGAAGAGGCTTCGGGTCCGCCTCGGAATGGTCCAAGCATCGGACGCGCTTGGGGCGACTACCAGTGACAACCCCTTATCCCGCGACGCGTCCGATACACAGATAGTTCCAAGGCGGCCGAGGAGCCTCACCGCATAGCAATCGGGGTGCGAGGCGAGGGATGCGGCGAGAAGGACCCAACGGCTAGACGGAAGAGGCTTCAGGGCCGCCTCGGAATGGTCCAAGCATCGAACGCGCTTGGGGCGACTACCAGTGACAACCCCTTATCCCGCGACGCGTCCGATACACAGATAGTTCCGAGGCGGCCGAGGAGCCTCACCGCATAGCAATCGGGGTGCGAGGCGAGGGATGCGGCGAGAAGGACCCAACGGCTAGACGGAAGAGGCTTCAGGGCCGCCTCGGAATGGTCCAAGCATCGGACGCGCTTGGGGCGACTACCAGTGACAACCCCTTATCCCGCGACGCGTCCGATACACAGATAGTTCCGAGGCGGCCGAGGAGCCTCACCGCATAGCAATCGGGGTGCGAGGCGAGGGATGCGGCGAGAAGGACCCAACGGCTAGACGGAAGAGGCTTCAGGGCCGCCTCGGAATGGTACAAGCATCGGACGCGCTTGGGGCGACTACCAATGACAACCCCTTATCCCGCGACGCGTCCGATACACAGATAGTTCCGAGGCGGCCGAGGAGCCTCACCGCATAGCAATCGGGGTGCGAGGCGAGGGATGCGGCGAGAAGGACCCAACGGCTAGACGGAAGAGGCTTCAGGGCCGCCTCGGAATGGTCCAAGCATCGGACGCGCTTGGGGCGACTACCAATGACAACCCCTTATCCCGCGACGCGTCCGATACACAGATAGTTCCGAGGCGGCCGAGGAGCCTCACCGCATAGCAATCGGGGTGCGAGGCGAGGGATGCGGCGAGAAGGACCCAACGGCTAGACGGAAGAGGCTTCAGGGCCGCCTCGGAATGGTCCAAGCATCGGACGCGCTTGGGGCGACTACCAGTGACAACCCCTTATCCCGCGACGCGTCCGATACACAGATAGTTCCGAGGCGGCCGAGGAGCCTCACCGCATAGCAATCGGGGTGCGAGGCGAGGGATGCGGCGAGAAGGACCCAACGGCTAGACGGAAGAGGCTTCAGGGCCGCCTCGGAATGGTCCAAGCATCGGACGCGCTTGGGGCGACTACCGTTGCCAACCCCTTATCCCGCGATGCGTCTGATACACAGATAGTTCCGAGGCGGCCGAGGAGCCTCACCGCATAGCAATCGGGTTGCGAGGCAGATTATTGGGAAGGGAACCCCCTGGGATGCGGCTCAAGCAGTGCCCAAAGGGACTGGAATGCGGAATCACATCGAGAGACCCAAATGCTATACGAGGGCTCAAATCGAATTATCGATTTGGCCACGACATGGACGCATCGGAACGACTACCTTTGCCGAACCACTCGCAATTGCATCCATACCGAAACCAATAGACATTTCCGTTAGAGCCCTCGCATAGCATTCGGGAATCTCGCATGCCCCTCTAAATCGACCAATGCTGGCGCTCAATGAAAATCCGAGCGCTACCACCGTTCGAGCGCCAGCATTGGTCGAGTTAGAGGGGCACGGGGGAGAATGCTCCAGTCAACACCTCCCCTATATAAGTTATTTGTCCGATTCTCGCACAACCGTAGTCTGCCTCGTCGAATCAAACAACGGTCCCAGATTCCGACTTCCGTTCCGTAGAGACCCAAAAGCTAGATGGAGGCTCGCAAGAAAGAGAGTCGGCGCATAGCAATCGGGTTTCTCGAACGTTTAGGGACCGAGCTCACTTGCGGATAGGGCAAAATCCGCCAAGCAACCCAAAAGCTAGACGGGGGCTCGAATCGAATCGCCTAGGCGGCCACAACAACGACGTGTTGGATCGACTACCAGTGCCAAACCATTCAGCAAGACTAGTCTGTGTCGAGGCCGGATAGAGATTCTCAGAGAGCGCCCGCATAGCATTTAGGAGACCTGCCGCGTCCCTCACACTCGACAAATGGTGGTGCACGTTTATAAATCCGAGCGATCCCAACCCTTTCAAGCACCAACATCGGTCGAGATAGAGGGGCACGGAGGGGGCTGCGTGAGACAACACAGTCCCCTATATAAGTTATTTGTCCGATTCTCACACATCCGAAGAATGGTCATCAAATCGGACAACAGCCCAAACTTCCGACTTCCGTCCCAGAAAGCCCAAGAGCTATCTAAAACGTTCATGGCCGGAACTCGATCGCGGCTATACCAGTCCGCCAAGCAACCCAAAAGCTAGACTGGAGCTCTAGTCGAATCACCTCTGTGGCCATTGCAAGGACGTGTTGGAGCGACTACCATTGCCGAACCATTCCGCAGGTCGAGTCCATACCAAGGCCGCATAGAGATTCACGATGAGCTCCTGCATAGCAATCAGGAGACTTGCCGTGTCCATCACAATCGATAAATCCTGGTGCAAGATTTTTGCATCCGAGCGCTCCAACCAGTCGAGCACCAGCATCAATCGACATAAACGGGCACGGGGGGAGGATGCTCGAGAACACTACCTCCCCTATATAAGTTATTTGTCCGATTCTCAAGCAGCCGAAGTCTGGTCATCGAATCGGGTCAAAGACCACAACTTCCGACTTTACCCACAATGCAAGTCATCGAATCGAACATCGGCCCCCGAGTCGGACTCCATGCGTATGTCAGGTCATCGGACCCAAATTCCGCCTTCCTGCGCATGGCGGGCCATCAATATCAACTCGGTCATCGGACCCAAACTCCGCCTTTTTGCGTATGGCACGCCTTCAAATCGGTCATCGGACCCAAATTCCGCCTTCCTGTGCATGGCGGGCCATCAACATCAACTCGGTCATCGGACCCAAATTCCGCCTTTCTGCGCATGGCACGCCATCAACTCGGTCATCGGACCCAAATTCCGCCTTCCTGCGCATGGCAGGTCATCGGACACAAATTCAGACCTCGCCAATATGCCTACGTATCGAATCGGTCATCGGACCCAACTTCCGACTTCATCCATACTGTAGGGTCTTTGAGGTTGGCGCGGTGCGCTCAACCCAGGGAGTCGACCCATCGAAGCATACACCTCCCCTATATAAGCTATTTGTCCGATTCCCACACCTGTGTAGTTTGCACCTCTGACCAGGACATCGACCCCAACTTCCGAACTCGACTGCAACGACGGCACCAGCGCCTTGGTGCGCACCTTGCGACGCACAGTCCCAACATTCGCCTTCCTGCACATGGCAGGTCATCGGACCCAAATTCCGACCTCGCGAGTATGCCTACATATCGAATCGGTCATCGGACCCAACTTCCGACTTCATCCATACCGTAGGGTCTTTGAGGTTGGCGCGGTGCGCTCAACCCGGGGAGTCGACCCAACGAAGCATACACCTCCCCTATATAAGCTATTTGTCCGATTCCCACACCTGTGTAGTTTGCACCTCCGATCAAGACATCGACCCCAACTTCCGAACTCGCCTCCAACGACCGAACCAGCGCCTTGGTGCGCACCTTGCAACGCACAGTGCCAACATTCGCCTTCCTGCACGTGGCAGGTCATCGGACCCAAATTCCGACCTCGCGAGTATGCCTACATATCGAATCGGTCATCGGACCCAACTTCCGACTTCATCCATACCGTAGGGTCTTTGAGGTTGGCGCGGTGCGCTCAACCCGGGGAGTCGACCCAACGAAGCATACACCTCCCCTATATAAGCTATTTGTCCGATTCCCACACCTGTGTAGCTTGCACCTCCGATCAGGACATCGACCCCAACTTCCGAACTCGACTAAAAAGACCGCACCAGCGCCTTGGTGTGCACCTTGCAACGCACAGTGTCAACATTCGCCTTCCTGCACATGGCAGGTCATCGGACCCAAATTCCGACCTCATGAGCATACCTACTAATCGAATCGGTCATCGGACCCAACTTCCGACTTCATCCATACCGTAGGGTCTTTGAGGTTGGCGCGGTGCGCTCAACCTGGGGAGTCGACCCATCGAAGCATACACCTCCCCTATATAAGCTATTTGTCCGATTCCGACACCTGTGTAGTTTGCACCTCCGCTCAGGACATCGACCCCAACTTCCGAACTCGCCTGCAACGACCGAACCAGCGCCTTGGTGCGCACCAAAAGTGCGCACTTTTGGAGGGCACTTTTCTGCGCTCCAAAGGTGCGCACTTTTGGAGGGCACTTTTTGGAGGGCACTTTTCTGCGCTCCAAAGGTGCGCACTTTTGGAGGGCACTTTTTGGAGGGCACTTTTCTGCGCTCCAAAGGTGCGCACTTTTGGAGGGCACTTTTTGGAGGGCACTTTTCTGCGCTCCAAAGGTGCGCACTTTTGGAGGGCACTTTTTGGAGGGCACTTTTCTGCGCTCCAAAGGTGCGCACTTTTGGAGGGCACTTTTTGGAGGGCACTTTTCTGCGCTCCAAAGGTGCGCACTTTTGGAGGGCACTTTTTGGAGGGCACTTTTCTGCGCTCCAAAGGTGCGCACTTTTGGAGGGCACTTTTTGGAGGGCACTTTTCTGCGCTCCAAAGGTGCGCACTTTTGGAGGGCACTTTTTGGAGGGCACTTTTCTGCGCTCCAAAGGTGCGCACTTTTGGAGGGCACTTTTTGGAGGGCACTTTTCTGCGCTCCAAAGGTGCGCACTTTTGGAGGGCACTTTTGTGCACTCCAAAGGTGCGCACTTTTGGAGGGCACTTTTCCTGTGCTCCAAAGGTGCACACCTAGGTGAGCACCTTCGACCACACCTTGTAGCACACCAAACTCTGACTTTCGACTTCATCCGCAATGCAGGGTCTTTGAGGTTGGCGCAATGCGCACAACCAGGGGAGTCGACCCATCAAACCCAACACCTCCCCTATATAAGCTATTTGTCTGATTCTCATACATGCGTAGCCTGCAGGAGCAATTAGGACATCGACCCCAACTTTCGGCTTCTAAACGAAAACAAGGTCTTTGAGGTTGGTGTAATGCGAACAACTAGGGGAGTCAACCCATCAAACCCAACACCTCCCCTATATAAGCTATTTGTCTGATTCTCATACATGTGTAGTCTACAGGAGCAATTAGGACATCGACCCCAACTTTTGACTTCTTAACGAAAACAAGGTCTTTGAGGTTGACGTAATGCGCACAACCAGGGGAGTCGACCCATCAAACCCAACACCTCCCCTATATAAGCTATTTGTCCGATTCTCATACATGTGTAGCCTGCAGGAGCCATTAGGACATTGACCCCAACTTTTGACTTCTTAACGAAAACAAGGTCTTTGAGGTTGGCGTAATGCGCACAACCAAGGGAGTTGACCCATCAAACCCAACACCTCCCCTATATAAGCTATTTGTCTGATTCTCATACATGTGTAGCCTGCAACAACGATTAGGACATCCACCCCAACTTCTGAATTCGTCTGCGTTGACCGCACCAAAGGTGCACGCCTTGGTGCTCACCAAAATCCGACTTCCGACTTCTTCTGCTATGCGGGGTCTTTGAGGTTGGCGCAGTGCGCACAACCAGGGGAGTCAACCCACCGAATGCAACACCTCCCCTATATAAGCTATTTGTCTGATTCTCATACATGCGTAGACTGCAGCAATGATTAGGACATCCACCCCAACTTTTGACTTCTTAAACAAGACAGGGTCTTTGAAGTTGGTGCAGTGCACACAACCAGGGGAGTCGACCCATCAAACGCAACACCTCCCCTATATAAAGCTATTTGTCCGATTCTCATACGTGTAGTCTGCAGCAGCGATTAGGACATCGACCCCAACTTCCGAATTCGTTTGCATTGACCGCACCAAAGGTGCACGCCTTGGTGTGCACCCTGGAGTGCACTTTGGTGCTCACCTCGGTGCACACTTTGGTGTGCACCTCGGTGTGCACCAAAGGTGCGCACCTTGGAGCGCACCAAAGGTGTACACTTTGGAGCGCACCACATAGGGTCTTTGAGAGGTTGGCGCAGTGCGCACACCAAGGTGGGTGTTGAGGTGCGTGCCGAGGTGGGTGGGTGCTAGGGTGCGCTCCATGGTGGGTGCCAGGGTGGGTGCGTGCTAGGGTGGATTCCAAAGAGGGTCATAGGGTGGGTGCCAAGGTGGGTTGGTGATATAGTGGGTTCAAAGGTGGGTACTAGGGTGGGTTCCAAGGTGGGTCACAAGTTGGGTGCCAGGATGCGTGGGTGTTAGGTTGGGTGCCAAGGTGGGCTCCTGCGTGGGTGGGTGCTAGGGTGGGTTTCAAGGTGGACGCGAGGGCGGGTGCCAAGGTGGGTAACAAGTTGGGTGTTAGGATGGGTGAGTGCTAGAGTGGGTGCCAAGGTGGGTGGGTGCTAAGGTGGATGCCAAGGTGGTTCACAGGGTGGGTGGGTTCTAGGGTGAGTTCCAAGGTGGGTCACAGGTTCAGTGCTAGGGTGGGTGTCAAGGCGGGTGTCGAGGTGCCTGGGTGCTAGGGTGTGGATGCCAATGTGGGTCATAGGGTGGGTACTAGGGTGGGCTGCAATGTGGGTGCCAAGGTGGGTAACATGCTCGGTGGGTTCTAAATTGGGTGCCAGGGTGGGTGTGCACCCACCTTGCCCGAGGTGGGTGCCAAGGTGCCAGTGTGGGTGGGTGCTAAGGTGGATGCCAAGGTGGGTGAGAAGGTGGGTGATAGGTTGAGTGGTAGGATGGGTGGGTGCCAAGATGGGTCACAGGGTGGGTGCAAGGGTGGGTAGGTGCTAGGGTTGGTGTCAGGGTGGGTGGGTGCTAGGTTGGGTTCCAAGGTGGGTGCGAGGGTGAGTGTCAAGGTGGGTCACAGGTTAGGTGCTAGGATGGGTGAGTGCTAGGGTGCAAAGGTGCCAGGGTGGGTGCTAGGATGGGTCGATGCTAGGGTGAGTGGCAAGGTGGGTCCACAAGTGTCAAGGTGGGTGCCGAGGTGGGTGCCAAGTCGGCGACTGCTATGGTGGATGCCAAGGTGGGTCACGGGGTGGGTGCCAAGTTGCTAGGTTGGGTTCCAAGGTGGGTGCCAACGTGGGTGCTAGGGTGCGTGGGTTAAAGGGTGTGTCACAACGTGGGTGCCAGGATGGGTGCGCACCCACACTGGCCAAGACGGGTGCGGGTGCAAGGTTGGGTTCCAAGCCCGGTCACAGGCTGGGTGCTAGGATGGGTGGGTGCCAAGGTGGGCACCAGGGTGGGTGCACCCACCCTGGCCAAGGTGGGTCACGGGGTGGGTCCTAGGGTGGGTAACGGGGTGGGTACTAAGGTGCGTGCCAAGGTGGGTCATAGGGTGGGTGCCAAGGTGGGCACCAGGGTGGGTGTGCACCAACCCTAGCCAGGGTAGGTCACGGGGTGGTTGTCGGGGTGGGCGTCAAGGAGCCAAGGTGGGTGGCAAGTAGCCAAGTTGCGTGCCAAGGTGGGTGTCGGGGTGGGTGCCAAGGATCCAAGGTGGGTGCCAAGGAACCAAGGTGGGTGTCTGGGTGGGTGCCGAGGTGGGAGCCAGGGTGGGTCCCAAGGTGAGTGCAAAGGTGGGTGCCAGGGTCAAGGTGAGTGCCAATGTGGGTTCCAAGGTGCCAGGGTCAGGGTGAGTGCCAATGTGGGTTCAAAGGTGCTAAGTTGGGTGCGAGGTTGGGTGCGAGGGTGGGTGGGTGCCAAGGTGTGCTAGGTGGAAGCCCGGGTGGGTCGGCATCCCATGGGTGTCGAGTTGGGTGCCTGATGGGTGCTTCTTGTCAAGTTTTAGTCGTCGGGACTCATTTCGAGCCTTAGAGGTCGTTTCTTGTCCGGTTGCCCTGTCTTCGACCTGGGAACCCAATTTTGGTCCTCGGGTCCCATTTTTTTTTGTCTCGCATCCCACTTTTGGCCTGTGGCCTTTTCGGGGTCGATTCTCGTTTTGGGCATCAGAGCATGTTTCTTCTCCTAAAACCCAATATTTGTTTATTAAGTCTCGGAACACATTTTTGTTCTCGTGGACCCATCATGGGTCTTGGAACGCATTTGTGGTCCTTGGGTCCCATTTTGCATCCCGAAACTTGTGTTTTGGTGCTTGATCCCTATTTTGGGTGCCCACCTTGCACCAAGTGCGCACCCGGGGCAAACCGAGCGCCTTGGTGCACCGGGGCAAGATCGAGCGTGCACCCGAGGCGCCCCGAACATGCACCAAGGTGCACTCGGCCCACATGTGAGCGCAGGTCGTTGCGCCCGAGGTGGTGTGTGGGCACCGCGTTGCAGACGGGACACTGCACGCACACGACGCCCCCTACAGGTGCACGCACGTAGGCCGCGCCGGGTGCACACCCGACGCCCTAGCAAGGTGCGCGCACCCGGGCAGGGCTCACACTTGGCGAACGGGGCGCACTTCGCGAGGGAGGGTGTGCACCTCGACGGGGGTGGGTGGCCGGGGTGGATTCGCACGTGGGTCGCGGTTTGCTAAGTACACACTGCGACAAGCTCATAACGGGTGCGATCATACCAGCGTTAGTGCACCGGATCCCATCAGAACTCCGCAGTTAAGCGCGCTTGGGCCGGAGTAGTACTGGGATGGGTGACCTCCCGGGAAGTCCCGGTGTTGCACCCTTTTTTAGTTTTTCGCCGGGCATCGCAATGCTATTTGAATAAACCTTTTGCCCGTTTGCGTTCTCGTCGGGGCCGGGCCGGGCCGGGGTGCGCTGCCCGCACTACCGCGCGCGCGGGGGCGACACCGAGCGCGCACCCGAGGCGCCCCGAGCACACAGGCCACGGTGCAACCCGGGCGTTGTGCGCGCACCCCGGTGCGCCCGAGGTGCTGCGCGCGCACCCAGGTGAAATCGGTGTGCACCTCGGCCAGTGCGCGCTCGGTCGAGTCGCGCACGTTGGCCAAGGTGCACGGTGATGTTTCTTACTCTAAGGTTCCGCACCAGACGCCCGGGACAGGTGAGCGAAGCTGGGCGGGGCCGGGTGCGCGGCCGGGGCAGGTGCACGCAGCTGGAGAGAGCTTTGGAGCACACTTCGGAGCGCACCAATGATGCGCTCCATTCAAAAGTTTCCTGAAAAGGCAAAAAAAGTTGAGATTATAGAATTTCCCACTTGAGAGATTGTAAAAAAAAAAAATTTAAAATGAAGGAAACGCGGGTGCCAAGGTGTGCGCAGCCCAGCCAAGGTGTGCGCACCAAGGCGCCCACCCTGGCGAAGGTGCACGCAAGGTGCGCACCCGAGGCAAACCGGACAATTAACCCAACTTTCGACTTCGCGCGCACCTTGGAGCGCACTTCGGAGCGCTCCTTGGTGCGCACCAATCTTGGGCACCTCGGAGTGCACCATGGCGCCCACCAAGGTGCGCACCCGGGGCAAACCGAGCTCCGACTTCGTGCGCACCTTGGAGCGCACGAAAGGTGCGCACCATGGCGCCCACCAAGGTGCGCAGCCCAGCCAAGGCGTGCGCATCAAGGTGCGCACCCTGGCGAAGGTGCGCACCCGGGGCAAACCGAGCTCCGACTTCGTGCGCACCTTGGAGCGCACAAAAGGTGCGCAACCCAGCCAAGGTGTGCGCACCCCGGTCAAACCGAGCTCCGAATCGTGCGCACCAGAGGTGCACGCCATCGTGCGCACCTTGGAGCACACTTCGGAGCCCTCCTTGGTGCGCGCCGATGTTGCGCACCTCGGAGCGCACCCGGGGAAAACAATGCAATTAACCCGACTTTCGACTTCGTGGGCACCTCGGAGCGCTCTCGGGTTCGCACCTCGGAGCACACTGAGGTGCGCACCTTTGATGCGCTGCCTTCACCAATTTCCAGAAAAGGCAAGAAAACATTGAGAAGGTGTGCGCACCGAGGTGCCCACCCTGGCGAAGGTGCACGCGAGGTGCGCACCCGGGGCAAACCGGGCTCCGACTTCGTGCACGCCGCACCTTGGAGCACACTTCGGAGCGCTCCTTGGTGCGCACCAGGGCGCGCAACCCAGCCGAGGTGCCCACCCCGGCGAAGGTGCACGCGAGGTGCGCACCCGGGGCAAACCGGGCTCCGACTTCGTGCGCGCCATGGTGCCCACCGCGGCGAAGGTGCACGCGAGGTGCGCACCCGGGGCAAACCGGGCTCCGACTTCGTGCACGCCGCACCTTGGAGCACACTTCGGAGCGCTCCTTGGTGCGCACCATGGTGCCCACCAGGGCGCGCAACCCCGCCGAAGGTGCACGCGAGGTGCGCACCCGGGGCAAACCGGGCTCCGACTTCGTGCACGCCGCACCTTGGAGCACACTTCGGAGCGCTCCTTGGTGCGCACCATGGTGCCCACCAGGGCGCGCAACCCCGCCGAAGGTGCACGCGAGGTGCGCACCCGGGGCAAACCGGGCTCCGACTTCGTGCGCGCCATGGTGCCCACCGCGGCGAAGGTGCACGCGAGGTGCGCACCCGGGGCAAACCGGGCTCCGACTTCGTGCACGCCGCACCTTGGAGCACACTTCGGAGCGCTCCTTGGTGCGCACCATGGTGCCCACCAGGGCGCGCAACCCCGCCGAAGGTGCACGCGAGGTGCGCACCCGGGGCAAACCGGGCTCCGACTTCGTGCACGCCGCACCTTGGAGCACACTTCGGAGCGCTCCTTGGTGCGCACCATGGTGCCCACCAGGGCGCGCAACCCCGCCGAAGGTGCACGCGAGGTGCGCACCCGGGGCAAACCGGGCTCCGACTTCGTGCACGCCATGGTGCGCACCGCGGCGAAGGTGCGCACCCGGGGCAAACCGGGCTCCGACTTCGTGCACGCCGCACCTTGGAGCACACTTCGGAGCGCTCCTTGGTGCGCACCAGGGCGCGCAACCCAGCCGAGGTGCCCACCCCGGCGAAGGTGCACGCGAGGTGCGTACCCGGGGCAAACCGGGCTCCGACTTCGTGCACGCCGCACCTTGGAGCACACTTCGGAGCGCTCCTTGGTGCGCACCATGGTGCCCACCAGGCCGCGCAACCCAGCCAAGGTGTGCGCACCAAGGTGCACGCGAGGTGCGCACCCGGGGCAAACCGGGGTCCGACTTCGTGCACGCCGCACCTTGGAGCACACATCGGGGCGCTCCCGGGTTCGCACCGGCGTTGCGCACCGTGGTGGGCACCTCGGAGCACACCAAGGTGGGCAGCGAGGTGCGCACCTTTGATGCGATGCCTTCACTAATTTCCATAAAAGGCAAAAAAAAAACGAGATTTTAAAATTTCCGTTTTGAAAGATAGTGAGAAAAAGGGAATGCTGGTGCCATCTTGAGCCCGCCCTGGTGCGCAGCCCAGCCAAGGTGTGCGCACCAAGGTGCCCACCCTGGCGAAGGTGCGCGCCCGGGCAATTAATCCAACTTCCAACTTCGCGCGCGCCAGGGTGGGAGCGCACCCAACAACCGGGCCTGGGAAGAGCCAATGCGAGAAACCCCACCAAACGCTCTGACAAAAAAAGAGGGGGCGCTCCAGTAACCCCGCTTCGGAGCGCACCCTGGGCAAACCCAGCCAAGGTGCCCACCCCGGCCAAGGTGCAGGCGAGGTGCGCACCCGGGGCAAACCGGGCTCCGACAACGTGCACGCCGCACCTTGGAGCACACTTCGTAGCGCTCCCGGGTGCGCACCTCAGAGCACACCAAGGTGGGCAGCGAGGTGCGCACCTTTGATGCGCTGCCTTCGCTAATTTCCAGAAAAGGCAAAAAAAAAAGGAGATTTTAAAATTTCCGTTTTGAAAGATAGTGAAAAAAACGGAACGCGCGTGCCATCTTGAGCCCGCCCTGGTGCGCAGCCCAGGTAAGGTGCCCACCCTGGCAAAGGTGCGCACCCGGGCAATTAACCCTACTTCCGACTTCGTGCGCGCCAGGGTGGCAACCGGGCCTCGGAAGAGCCAATGCGAGAAACCCCACCAAACGCTCCGACAAAAAAAGAGGCGGCGCTCCAATAACCCCGCTTCGGAGCGCAGCCGGGGCAAACCCAGCCAAGGTGCCCACCCCGACGAAGGTGCACGCGAGGTGCGCACCCGGGGCAAACCGGGCTCCGACAACGTGCACGCAGCACCTTGGAGCACACTTCGAAGCACTCCCGGGTGCCCACCGGCGTTGCGCACCGTGGTGGGCAGCGAGGTGCGCACCTTTGATGCGCTGCCTTCACTAATTTCCAGAAAAAGGCAAAAAAAAATGAGATTTTAAAATTTCCGTTTTGAAAGATAGTGAAAAAAAAGGAACGCGGGTGCCATCTTGAGCCCGCCCTGGTGCGCAGCCCAGGCAAGGCATGCGCACCAAGGTGCCCACCCGAGGTGCACACCCGGGGCAAACCGGGCTCCGACTTCGTGCAGGCCGCACCTTGGAGCACACTTCGGAGCGCTCCTTGGTGCGCACCATGGTGCCCACCAGGGCGCGCAACCCAGCCAAGGTCTGCACACCAAGGTGCCCACCCCGGCGAAGGTGCACGCGAGGTGCGCACCCGGGGCAAACCGGGCTCCGACTTCGTGCACGCCATGGTGCCCACCGCGGCGAAGGTGCACGCGAGGTGCGCACCCGGGGCAAACCGGGCTCCGACTTCGTGCACGCCGCACCTTGGAGCACACTTCGGAGCGCTCCTTGGTGCGCACCATGGTGCCCACCAGGGCGCGCAACCCAGCCAAGGTGTGCGCACCAAGGTGCACGCGAGGTGCGCACCCGGGGCAAACCGGGGTCCGACTTCGTGCACGCCGCACCTTGGAGCACACATCGGAGCGCTCCCAGGTTCGCACCAGCGTTGCGCACCTTTGATGCGCTGCCTTCACTAATTTCCAGAAAAGGCAAAAAAAAACGAGATTTTAAAATTTCCGTTCTGAAAGATAGTGAAAAAAACGGAACGCGGGTGCCATCTTGAGCCCTTCCTGGTGCGCAGCCCAGGCAAGTTGTGCGCACCAAGGTGCCCACCCTGGCGGAGGTGCGCGCCCGGGGCAATCCGGGCTCCGACTTCGTGCACTGCATGGTGCCCACCAAGGCGCGCAACCCAGCCAAGGTGCCCACCGCAGCGAAGGTGCACGCGAGGTGCGCACCCGAGGTGCACACCCGGGGCAAACCGGGCTCCGACTTCGTGCACGCCGCACCTTGGAGCACACTTCAGAGCGCTCCTTGGTGCGCACCAGGGCGCGCAACCCAGCCGAGGTGCCCACCCCGGCGAAGGTGCACGCGAGGTGCGCACCCGGGGCAAACCGGGCTCCGACTTCGTGCACGCCATGGTGCCCACCGCGGCGAAGGTGCGCACCCGGGGCAAACCGGGCTCCGACTTCGTGCACGCCGCACCTTGGAGCACACTTCGGAGCGCTCCTTGGTGCGCACCATGGTGCCCACCAGGCCGCGCAACCCAGCCAAGGTGTGCGCACCAAGGTGCACGCGAGGTGCGCACCCGGGGCAAACCGGGGTCCGACTTCGTGCACGCCGCACCTTGGAGCACACATCGGGGCGCTCCCGGGTTCGCACCGGCGTTGCGCACCGTGGTGGGCACCTCGGAGCACACCAAGGTGGGCAGCGAGGTGCGCACCTTTGATGCGATGCCTTCACTAATTTCCATAAAAGGCAAAAAAAAAACGAGATTTTAAAATTTCCGTTTTGAAAGATAGTGAGAAAAAGGGAATGCTGGTGCCATCTTGAGCCCGCCCTGGTGCGCAGCCCAGCCAAGGTTTGCGAACCAAGGTGCCCACCCTGGCGAAGGTGCGCGCCCGGGCAATTAACCCAACTTCCAACTTCGCGCGCGCCAGGGTGGGAGCGCACCCAACAACCGGGCCTGGGAAGAGCCAATGCGAGAAACCCCACCAAACTCTCTGACAAAAAAAGAGGGGGCGCTCCAGTAACCCCGCTTCGGAGCGCACCCTGGGCAAACCCAGCCAAGGTGCCCACCCCGGCCAAGGTGCAGGCGAGGTGCGCACCCGGGGCAAACCGGGCTCCGACAACGTGCACGCCGCACCTTGGAGCACACTTCGTAGCGCTCCCGGGTGCGCACCTCAGAGCACACCAAGGTGGGCAGCGAGGTGCGCACCTTTGATGCGCTGCCTTCACTAATTTCCAGAAAAGGCAAAAAAAAAAGGAGATTTTAAAATTTCCGTTTTGAAAGATAGTGAAAAAAACGGAACGCGCGTGCCATCTTGAGCCCGCCCTGGTGCGCAGCCCAGGTAAGGTGCCACCCTGGCAAAGGTGCGCACCCGGGCAATTAACCCTACTTCCGACTTCGTGCGCGCCAGGGTGGCAACCGGGCCTCGGAAGAGCCAATGCGAGAAACCCCACCAAACGCTCCGACAAAAAAAGAGGCGGCGCTCCAATAACCCCGCTTCGGAGCGCAGCCGGGGCAAACCAAGCCAAGGTGCCCACCCCGACGAAGGTGCACGCGAGGTGCGCACCCGGGGCAAACCGGGCTCCGACAACGTGCACGCAGCACCTTGGAGCACACTTCGAAGCACTCCCGGGTGCCCACCGGCGTTGCGCACCGTGGTGGGCAGCGAGGTGCGCACCTTTGATGCGCTGCCTTCACTAATTTCCAGAAAAAGGCAAAAAAAAATGAGATTTTAAAATTTCCGTTTTGAAAGATAGTGAAAAAAAAGGAACGCGGGTGCCATCTTGAGCCTGCCCTGGTGCGCAGCCCAGGCAAGGCATGCGCACCAAGGTGCCCACCCGAGGTGCACACCCGGGGCAAACCGGGCTCCGACTTCGTGCAGGCCGCACCTTGGAGCACACTTCGGAGCGCTCCTTGGTGCGCACCATGGTGCCCACCAGGGCGCACCCGAGGCAAACCGGGCTCCGACTTCGTGCACGCCGCACCTTGGAGCACACATCGGAGCGCTCCCAGGTTCGCACCAGCGTTGCGCACCTTTGATGCGCTGCCTTCACTAATTTCCAGAAAAGGCAAAAAAAAACGATATTTTAAAATTTCCGTTCTGAAAGATAGTGAAAAAAACGGAACGCGGGTGCCATCTTGAGCCCTTCCTGATGCGCAGCCCAGGCAAGTTGTGCGCACCAAGGTGCCCACCCTGGCGGAGGTGCGCGCCCGGGGCAAACCGGGCTCCGACTTCGTGCACTGCATGGTGCCCACCAAGGCGCGCAACCCAGCCAAGGTGCCCACCGCAGCGAAGGTGCACGCGAGGTGCGCACCCGAGGTGCACACCCGGGGCAAACCGGGCTCCGACTTCGTGCACGCCGCACCTTGGAGCACACTTCAGAGCGCTCCTTGGTACGCACCAGGGCGCGCAACCCAGCCAAGGTGCTCACCCCGGCGAAGGTGCACGCGAGGTGCGCACCCGGGGCAAACCGGCCTCGGACTTCGTGCACGCCGCACCTTGGAGCACACATCGGAGCGCTCCCGGGTTCGCACCAGCATTGCGCACCTTTGATGCGCTGCCTTCACTAATTTCCAGAAAAGGCAAAAAAAAGAAAAAAATGAGATTTTAAAATTTCCGTTTTGAAAGATAGTGAAAAAAACGGAACGCGGGTGCCATCTTGAGCCCGCCCTGGTGTGCAGCCCAGGCAAGTTGTGCGCACCAAGGCACCCACCCTGGCCAAGGTGGGTCACGGGGTGGGTCCTAGGGTGGGTAACGGGGTGGGTACTAAGGTGCGTGCCAAGGTGGGTCATAGGGTGGGTGCCAAGGTGGGCACCAGGGTGGGTGTGCACCAACCCTAGCCAGGGTAGGTCACGGGGTGGTTGTCGGGGTGGGCGTCAAGGAGCCAAGGTGGGTGGCAAGTAGCCAAGTTGCGTGCCAAGGTGGGTGTCGGGGTGGGTGCCAAGGATCCAAGGTGGGTGCCAAGGAACCAAGGTGGGTGTCTGGGTGGGTGCCGAGGTGGGAGCCAGGGTGGGTCCCAAGGTGAGTGCAAAGGTGGGTGCCAGGGTCAAGGTGAGTGCCAATGTGGGTTCCAAGGTGCCAGGGTCAGGGTGAGTGCCAATGTGGGTTCAAAGGTGCTAAGTTGGGTGCGAGGTTGGGTGCGAGGGTGGGTGGGTGCCAAGGTGTGCTAGGTGGAAGCCCGGGTGGGTCGGCATCCCATGGGTGTCGAGTTGGGTGCCTGATGGGTGCTTCTTGTCAAGTTTTAGTCGTCGGGACTCATTTCGAGCCTTAGAGGTCGTTTCTTGTCCGGTTGCCCTGTCTTCGACCTGGGAACCCAATTTTGGTCCTCGGGTCCCATTTTTTTTTGTCTCGCATCCCACTTTTGGCCTGTGGCCTTTTCGGGGTCGATTCTCGTTTTGGGCATCAGAGCATGTTTCTTCTCCTAAAACCCAATATTTGTTTATTAAGTCTCGGAACACATTTTTGTTCTCGTGGACCCATCATGGGTCTTGGAACGCATTTGTGGTCCTTGGGTCCCATTTTGCATCCCGAAACTTGTGTTTTGGTGCTTGATCCCTATTTTGGGTGCCCACCTTGCACCAAGTGCGCACCCGGGGCAAACCGAGCGCCTTGGTGCACCGGGGCAAGATCGAGCGTGCACCCGAGGCGCCCCGAACATGCACCAAGGTGCACTCGGCCCACATGTGAGCGCAGGTCGTTGCGCCCGAGGTGGTGTGTGGGCACCGCGTTGCAGACGGGACACTGCACGCACACGACGCCCCCTACAGGTGCACGCACGTAGGCCGCGCCGGGTGCACACCCGACGCCCTAGCAAGGTGCGCGCACCCGGGCAGGGCTCACACTTGGCGAACGGGGCGCACTTCGCGAGGGAGGGTGTGCACCTCGACGGGGGTGGGTGGCCGGGGTGGATTCGCACGTGGGTCGCGGTTTGCTAAGTACACACTGCGACAAGCTCATAACGGGTGCGATCATACCAGCGTTAGTGCACCGGATCCCATCAGAACTCCGCAGTTAAGCGCGCTTGGGCCGGAGTAGTACTGGGATGGGTGACCTCCCGGGAAGTCCCGGTGTTGCACCCTTTTTTAGTTTTTCGCCGGGCATCGCAATGCTATTTGAATAAACCTTTTGCCCGTTTGCGTTCTCGTCGGGGCCGGGCCGGGCCGGGGTGCGCTGCCCGCACTACCGCGCGCGCGGGGGCGACACCGAGCGCGCACCCGAGGCGCCCCGAGCACACAGGCCACGGTGCAACCCGGGCGTTGTGCGCGCACCCCGGTGCGCCCGAGGTGCTGCGCGCGCACCCAGGTGAAATCGGTGTGCACCTCGGCCAGTGCGCGCTCGGTCGAGTCGCGCACGTTGGCCAAGGTGCACGGTGATGTTTCTTACTCTAAGGTTCCGCACCAGACGCCCGGGACAGGTGAGCGAAGCTGGGCGGGGCCGGGTGCGCGGCCGGGGCAGGTGCACGCAGCTGGAGAGAGCTTTGGAGCACACTTCGGAGCGCACCAATGATGCGCTCCATTCAAAAGTTTCCTGAAAAGGCAAAAAAAGTTGAGATTATAGAATTTCCCACTTGAGAGATTGTAAAAAAAAAAAATTTAAAATGAAGGAAACGCGGGTGCCAAGGTGTGCGCAGCCCAGCCAAGGTGTGCGCACCAAGGCGCCCACCCTGGCGAAGGTGCACGCAAGGTGCGCACCCGAGGCAAACCGGACAATTAACCCAACTTTCGACTTCGCGCGCACCTTGGAGCGCACTTCGGAGCGCTCCTTGGTGCGCACCAATCTTGGGCACCTCGGAGTGCACCATGGCGCCCACCAAGGTGCGCACCCGGGGCAAACCGAGCTCCGACTTCGTGCGCACCTTGGAGCGCACGAAAGGTGCGCACCATGGCGCCCACCAAGGTGCGCAGCCCAGCCAAGGCGTGCGCATCAAGGTGCGCACCCTGGCGAAGGTGCGCACCCGGGGCAAACCGAGCTCCGACTTCGTGCGCACCTTGGAGCGCACAAAAGGTGCGCAACCCAGCCAAGGTGTGCGCACCCCGGTCAAACCGAGCTCCGAATCGTGCGCACCAGAGGTGCACGCCATCGTGCGCACCTTGGAGCACACTTCGGAGCCCTCCTTGGTGCGCGCCGATGTTGCGCACCTCGGAGCGCACCCGGGGAAAACAATGCAATTAACCCGACTTTCGACTTCGTGGGCACCTCGGAGCGCTCTCGGGTTCGCACCTCGGAGCACACCGAGGTGCGCACCTTTGATGCGCTGCCTTCACCAATTTCCAGAAAAGGCAAGAAAACATTGAGAAGGTGTGCGCACCGAGGTGCCCACCCTGGCGAAGGTGCACGCGAGGTGCGCACCCGGGGCAAACCGGGCTCCGACTTCGTGCACGCCGCACCTTGGAGCACACTTCGGAGCGCTCCTTGGTGCGCACCAGGGCGCGCAACCCAGCCGAGGTGCCCACCCCGGCGAAGGTGCACGCGAGGTGCGCACCCGGGGCAAACCGGGCTCCGACTTCGTGCACGCCATGGTGCCCACCGCGGCGAAGGTGCACGCGAGGTGCGCACCCGGGGCAAACCGGGCTCCGACTTCGTGCACGCCGCACCTTGGAGCACACTTCGGAGCGCTCCTTGGTGCGCACCATGGTGCCCACCAGGGCGCGCAACCCCGCCGAAGGTGCACGCGAGGTGCGCACCCGGGGCAAACCGGGCTCCGACTTCGTGCACGCCGCACCTTGGAGCACACTTCGGAGCGCTCCTTGGTGCGCACCATGGTGCCCACCAGGGCGCGCAACCCCGCCGAAGGTGCACGCGAGGTGCGCACCCGGGGCAAACCGGGCTCCGACTTCGTGCACGCCGCACCTTGGAGCACACTTCGGAGCGCTCCTTGGTGCGCACCAGGGCGCGCAACCCAGCCGAGGTGCCCACCCCGGCGAAGGTGCACGCGAGGTGCGTACCCGGGGCAAACCGGGCTCCGACTTCGTGCACGCCGCACCTTGGAGCACACTTCGGAGCGCTCCTTGGTGCGCACCATGGTGCCCACCAGGCCGCGCAACCCAGCCAAGGTGTGCGCACCAAGGTGCACGCGAGGTGCGCACCCGGGGCAAACCGGGGTCCGACTTCGTGCACGCCGCACCTTGGAGCACACATCGGGGCGCTCCCGGGTTCGCACCGGCGTTGCGCACCGTGGTGGGCACCTCGGAGCACACCAAGGTGGGCAGCGAGGTGCGCACCTTTGATGCGATGCCTTCACTAATTTCCATAAAAGGCAAAAAAAAAACGAGATTTTAAAATTTCCGTTTTGAAAGATAGTGAGAAAAAGGGAATGCTGGTGCCATCTTGAGCCCGCCCTGGTGCGCAGCCCAGCCAAGGTGTGCGCACCAAGGTGCCCACCCTGGCGAAGGTGCGCGCCCGGGCAATTAACCCAACTTCCAACTTCGCGCGCGCCAGGGTGGGAGCGCACCCAACAACCGGGCCTGGGAAGAGCCAATGCGAGAAACCCCACCAAACGCTCTGACAAAAAAAGAGGGGGCGCTCCAGTAACCCCGCTTCGGAGCGCACCCTGGGCAAACCCAGCCAAGGTGCCCACCCCGGCCAAGGTGCAGGCGAGGTGCGCACCCGGGGCAAACCGGGCTCCGACAACGTGCACGCCGCACCTTGGAGCACACTTCGTAGCGCTCCCGGGTGCGCACCTCAGAGCACACCAAGGTGGGCAGCGAGGTGCGCACCTTTGATGCGCTGCCTTCGCTAATTTCCAGAAAAGGCAAAAAAAAAAGGAGATTTTAAAATTTCCGTTTTGAAAGATAGTGAAAAAAACGGAACGCGCGTGCCATCTTGAGCCCGCCCTGGTGCGCAGCCCAGGTAAGGTGCCCACCCTGGCAAAGGTGCGCACCCGGGCAATTAACCCTACTTCCGACTTCGTGCGCGCCAGGGTGGCAACCGGGCCTCGGAAGAGCCAATGCGAGAAACCCCACCAAACGCTCCGACAAAAAAAGAGGCGGCGCTCCAATAACCCCGCTTCGGAGCGCAGCCGGGGCAAACCCAGCCAAGGTGCCCACCCCGACGAAGGTGCACGCGAGGTGCGCACCCGGGGCAAACCGGGCTCCGACAACGTGCACGCAGCACCTTGGAGCACACTTCGAAGCACTCCCGGGTGCCCACCGGCGTTGCGCACCGTGGTGGGCAGCGAGGTGCGCACCTTTGATGCGCTGCCTTCACTAATTTCCAGAAAAAGGCAAAAAAAAATGAGATTTTAAAATTTCCGTTTTGAAAGATAGTGAAAAAAAAGGAACGCGGGTGCCATCTTGAGCCCGCCCTGGTGCGCAGCCCAGGCAAGGCATGCGCACCAAGGTGCCCACCCGAGGTGCACACCCGGGGCAAACCGGGCTCCGACTTCGTGCAGGCCGCACCTTGGAGCACACTTCGGAGCGCTCCTTGGTGCGCACCATGGTGCCCACCAGGGCGCGCAACCCAGCCAAGGTCTGCACACCAAGGTGCCCACCCCGGCGAAGGTGCACGCGAGGTGCGCACCCGGGGCAAACCGGGCTCCGACTTCGTGCACGCCATGGTGCCCACCGCGGCGAAGGTGCACGCGAGGTGCGCACCCGGGGCAAACCGGGCTCCGACTTCGTGCACGCCGCACCTTGGAGCACACTTCGGAGCGCTCCTTGGTGCGCACCATGGTGCCCACCAGGGCGCGCAACCCAGCCAAGGTGTGCGCACCAAGGTGCACGCGAGGTGCGCACCCGGGGCAAACCGGGGTCCGACT
>NW_026729019.1:20000-50000 GCF_030272615.1 Cryptomeria japonica | reverse complement strand
AAAGAGGCTACGAGGTCACCTCGAAGCGGTCTAAGAATCGGGCGCACTTGGGGCGACTACCAGTGCCAACCCCTTATCCCGCGGTGCGTCCGACACACAGAAATTTCCAAGGCGGCCAAGGAGCCTCCCCGCATAGCAATCGGGGTGTGAGGTTACGGATGCAGCATTGATAGCAATCGAGGTGTGAGGCGAAGGATGCAGAAGTGAGAGCCGAGGGATGTAGCAGAGATAGCAATCGGGGTGTGTGATGCAGAAGAGATAGCAATCGAGGTGTGCGGTGGGAAGGGCCCAGCAGCCAGAATGCATGAAGCGACGGATGAAGCAGTGATGACAACCGGGCTGTGAGGAGAGGAGGGATGCAGCCAAGAAAGCAATCAGGGCTCGAGGCAAGGGATGCATCAAGGATAGCAATCATGTTGTGAGGCGAGATTCCAAAGGCTAAACGTGAGAGGCTGCAGGGTCGACTCAGAGAGGTCTATGCATGTGAGAGGCTGAAAGCAAGGTCGACTCGGAGCGGTCTATGCATCGGGCGCGCTTGGGGCGACTACCAGTGCCAACCCCTTATCCCGCGACGCGTCCGACAAAGAGAACGTTCCAAGGCGGCAGAGGAGGTTACCAGCCGAAGGATGCAGTAGCAATAACAGGTATAGTTCCGCGGCGGCCGAGAAGACTCACCGCATAGGAATCGGGATGCGAGGCGAGGGATGCGGCGGGAAGGCCCCGACGGCTAAACGGAAGAGGCTGCAGGGCCGCCTCGGAATGGTCCAAGCATCGGATGCGATTGGGACGACTACCAGTGCCAACCCCTTATCCCGCGATGCGTCCGATACACAGATAGTTCCAAGGCGGCCGAGGAGCCTCACCGCATATCAATCGGGGTGCGAGGCGAGGGATGGGGCGGGAAGGCCCCAACGGCTAGACGGAAGAGGCTTCAGGGCCACCTCGGAATGGTCCAAGCATCGGACGCGCTTGGGGCGACTGCCAGTGCCAACCCCTTATCCCGCGATGCGTCCGATACACAGATGGTTCCAAGGCGGCCGAGGAGCCTCACCGCATAGCAATCGGGGGTGCGAGGCGAGGGATGGGGCGGGAAGGCCCCAACGGCTAGACGGAAGAGGCTTCAGGGCCGCCTAGGAATGGTCCAAGCATCGGACACGCTTGGGGCGACTACCAGTGACAGCCCCCTATCCCGCGATGCGTCCGATACGAAGATGGTTCCAAGGCGGCCGAGGAGCCTCACCGCATAGCAATCGGGGTGCGAGGTGGGGGATGCGGCGAGATGGCCCCAACGGCTAGACGGAAGAGGCCACAGGGCCGCGTCGGAATAGTCCAAGCATCGGACGCGCTTGGGGCGACTACCAGTGACAACCCCTTATCCCGCGATGCGTCCGATACGAAGATAGTTCCAAGGCGGCCGAGGAGCCTCACCGCATAGCAATCGGGGTGCGAGGTGGGGGATGCGGCGAGATGGCCCCAACGGCTAGACGGAAGAGGCTGCAGGGCCGCCTCGGAATAGTCCAAGCATCGGACGCGCTTGGGGCCACTACCAGTGACAACCCCTTATCCCGCGATGCGTCCGATACGAAGATAGTTCCAAGGCGGCCGAAGAGCCTCACCGCATAGCAATCGGGGTGCGAGGTGGGGGATGCGGCGAGATGGCCCCAACGGCTAGACGGAAGAGGCCACAGGGCCGCCTCGGAATAGTCCAAGCATCGGACGCGCTTGGGGCGACTACCAGTGACAACCCCTTATCCCGCGATGCGTCCGATACGAAGATAGTTCCCAGGCGGCCGAGGAGCCTCACCGCATAGCAATCGGGGTGCGAGGCGAGGGATGCGGCGAGATGGCCCCAAAGGCTAGACGGAAGAGGCTGCAGGGCTGCCTCGGAATAGTCCAAGCATCGGACGCGCTTGGGGCGACTACCACTGCCAACCCCTTATCCCGCGATGCGTCCGATACACAGATAGTTCCGAGGCGGCCGAGGAGGTGGGGGATGCAGCGAGATGGCCCCAACGGCTAGACGGAAGAGGCTGCAGGGCCGCCTCGGAATAGTCCAAGCATCGGACGCGCTTGGGGCGACTACCAGTGACAACCCCTTATCCCGCGATGCGTCCGATACACAGATAGTTCCGAGGCGGCCAAGGAGCCTCACCGCATAGCAATCGTGGTGCGAGGTGGGGGATGCGGCGAGATGGCCCCAACGGCTAGACGGAAGAGGCTGCAGGGCCGCCTCGGAATGGTCCAAGCATCGGATGCGCTTGGGGCGACTACCACTGCCAACCCCTTATCCCGCGATGCGTCCGATACACAGATAGTTCCAAGGCGGCCGAGGAGCCTCACAGCATAGCAATCAGGGTGCGAGGCGAGGGATGCGGCGAGAAAGCCCCAACGGCTAGAGGGAAGAGGCTTCAGGTCCGCCTCGGAATGGTCCAAGCATCGGACGCGCTTGGGGCGACTACCAGTGACAACCCCTTATCCCGCGACGCGTCCGATACACAGATAGTTCCAAGGCGGCCGAGGAGCCTCACCGCATAGCAATCGGGGTGCGAGGCGAGGGATGCGGCGAGAAGGACCCAACGGCTACACGGAAGAGGCTTCGGGGCCGCCTCGGAATGGTCCAAGCATCGGACGCGCTTGGGGCGACTACCAGTGACAACCCCTTATCCCGCGACGCGTCCGATACACAGATAGTTCCAAGGCGGCCGAGGAGCCTCACCGCATAGCAATCGGGGTGCGAGGCGAGGGATGCGGCGAGAAGGACCCAACGGCTAGACGGAAGAGGCTTCGGGGCCGCCTCGGAATGGTCCAAGCATCGGACGCGCTTGGGGCGACTACCAGTGACAACCCCTTATCCCGCGACGCGTCCGATACACAGATAGTTCCAAGGCGGCCGAGGAGCCTCACCGCATAGCAATCGGGGTGCGAGGCGAGGGATGCGGCGAGAAGGACCCAACGGCTAGACGGAAGAGGCTTCGGGTCCGCCTCGGAATGGTCCAAGCATCGGACGCGCTTGGGGCGACTACCAGTGACAACCCCTTATCCCGCGACGCGTCCGATACACAGATAGTTCCAAGGCGGCCGAGGAGCCTCACCGCATAGCAATCGGGGTGCGAGGCGAGGGATGCGGCGAGAAGGACCCAACGGCTAGACGGAAGAGGCTTCGGGTCCGCCTCGGAATGGTCCAAGCATCGGACGCGCTTGGGGCGACTACCAGTGACAACCCCTTATCCCGCGACGCGTCCGATACACAGATAGTTCCAAGGCGGCCGAGGAGCCTCACCGCATAGCAATCGGGGTGCGAGGCGAGGGATGCGGCGAGAAGGACCCAACGGCTAGACGGAAGAGGCTTCGGGTCCGCCTCGGAATGGTCCAAGCATCGGACGCGCTTGGGGCGACTACCAGTGACAACCCCTTATCCCGCGACGCGTCCGATACACAGATAGTTCCGAGGCGGCCGAGGAGCCTCACCGCATAGCAATCGGGGTGCGAGGCGAAGGATGCGGCGAGAAGGACCCAACGGCTAGACGGAAGAGGCTTCGGGTCCACCTCGGAATGGTCCAAGCATCGGACGCGCTTGGGGCGACTACCAGTGACAACCCCTTATCCCGCGACGCGTCCGATACACAGATAGTTCCAAGGCGGCCGAGGAGCCTCACCGCATAGCAATCGGGGTGCGAGGCGAGGGATGCGGCGAGAAGGACCCAACGGCTAGACGGAAGAGGCTTCAGGGCCGCCTCGGAATGGTCCAAGCATCGAACGCGCTTGGGGCGACTACCAGTGACAACCCCTTATCCCGCGACGCGTCCGATACACAGATAGTTCCGAGGCGGCCGAGGAGCCTCACCGCATAGCAATCGGGGTGCGAGGCGAGGGATGCGGCGAGAAGGACCCAACGGCTAGACGGAAGAGGCTTCAGGGCCGCCTCGGAATGGTCCAAGCATCGGACGCGCTTGGGGCGACTACCAGTGACAACCCCTTATCCCGCGACGCGTCCGATACACAGATAGTTCCGAGGCGGCCGAGGAGCCTCACCGCATAGCAATCGGGGTGCGAGGCGAGGGATGCGGCGAGAAGGACCCAACGGCTAGACGGAAGAGGCTTCAGGGCCGCCTCGGAATGGTCCAAGCATCGGACGCGCTTGGGGCGACTACCAATGACAACCCCTTATCCCGCGACGCGTCCGATACACAGATAGTTCCGAGGCGGCCGAGGAGCCTCACCGCATAGCAATCGGGGTGCGAGGCGAGGGATGCGGCGAGAAGGACCCAACGGCTAGACGGAAGAGGCTTCAGGGCCGCCTCGGAATGGTCCAAGCATCGGACGCGCTTGGGGCGACTACCAATGACAACCCCTTATCCCGCGACGCGTCCGATACACAGATAGTTCCGAGGCGGCCGAGGAGCCTCACCGCATAGCAATCGGGGTGCGAGGCGAGGGATGCGGCGAGAAGGACCCAACGGCTAGACGGAAGAGGCTTCAGGGCCGCCTCGGAATGGTCCAAGCATCGGACGCGCTTGGGGCGACTACCAGTGACAACCCCTTATCCCGCGACGCGTCCGATACACAGATAGTTCCGAGGCGGCCGAGGAGCCTCACCGCATAGCAATCGGGTTGCGAGGCAGATTATTGGGAAGGGAACCCCCTGGGATGCGGCTCAAGCAGTGCCCAAAGGGACTGGAATGCGGAATCACATCGAGAGACCCAAATGCTATACGAGGGCTCAAATCGAATTATCGATTTGGCCACGACATGGACGCATCGGAACGACTACCTTTGCCGAACCACTCGCAATTGCATCCATACCGAAACCAATAGACATTTCCGTTAGAGCCCTCGCATAGCATTCGGGAATCTCGCATGCCCCTCTAAATCGACCAATGCTGGCGCTCAATGAAAATCCGAGCGCTACCACCGTTCGAGCGCCAGCATTGGTCGAGTTAGAGGGGCACGGGGGAGAATGCTCCAGTCAACACCTCCCCTATATAAGTTATTTGTCCGATTCTCGCACAACCGTAGTCTGCCTCGTCGAATCAAACAACGGTCCCAGATTCCGACTTCCGTTCCGTAGAGACCCAAAAGCTAGATGGAGGCTCGCAAGAAAGAGAGTCGGCGCATAGCAATCGGGTTTCTCGAACGTTTAGGGACCGAGCTCACTTGCGGATAGGGCAAAATCCGCCAAGCAACCCAAAAGCTAGACGGGGGCTCGAATCGAATCGCCTAGGCGGCCACAACAACGACGTGTTGGATCGACTACCAGTGCCAAACCATTCAGCAAGACTAGTCTGTGTCGAGGCCGGATAGAGATTCTCAGAGAGCGCCCGCATAGCATTTAGGAGACCTGCCGCGTCCCTCACACTCGACAAATGGTGGTGCACGTTTATAAATCCGAGCGATCCCAACCCTTTCAAGCACCAACATCGGTCGAGATAGAGGGGCACGGAGGGGGCTGCGTGAGACAACACAGTCCCCTATATAAGTTATTTGTCCGATTCTCACACATCCGAAGAATGGTCATCAAATCGGACAACAGCCCAAACTTCCGACTTCCGTCCCAGAAAGCCCAAGAGCTATCTAAAACGTTCATGGCCGGAACTCGATCGCGGCTATACCAGTCCGCCAAGCAACCCAAAAGCTAGACTGGAGCTCTAGTCGAATCACCTCTGTGGCCATTGCAAGGACGTGTTGGAGCGACTACCATTGCCGAACCATTCCGCAGGTCGAGTCCATACCAAGGCCGCATAGAGATTCACGATGAGCTCCTGCATAGCAATCAGGAGACTTGCCGTGTCCATCACAATCGATAAATCCTGGTGCAAGATTTTTGCATCCGAGCGCTCCAACCAGTCGAGCACCAGCATCAATCGACATAAACGGGCACGGGGGGAGGATGCTCGAGAACACTACCTCCCCTATATAAGTTATTTGTCCGATTCTCAAGCAGCCGAAGTCTGGTCATCGAATCGGGTCAAAGACCACAACTTCCGACTTTACCCACAATGCAAGTCATCGAATCGAACATCGGCCCCCGAGTCGGACTCCATGCGTATGTCAGGTCATCGGACCCAAATTCCGCCTTCCTGCGCATGGCGGGCCATCAATATCAACTCGGTCATCGGACCCAAACTCCGCCTTTTTGCGTATGGCACGCCTTCAAATCGGTCATCGGACCCAAATTCCGCCTTCCTGTGCATGGCGGGCCATCAACATCAACTCGGTCATCGGACCCAAATTCCGCCTTTCTGCGCATGGCACGCCATCAACTCGGTCATCGGACCCAAATTCCGCCTTCCTGCGCATGGCAGGTCATCGGACACAAATTCAGACCTCGCCAATATGCCTACGTATCGAATCGGTCATCGGACCCAACTTCCGACTTCATCCATACTGTAGGGTCTTTGAGGTTGGCGCGGTGCGCTCAACCCAGGGAGTCGACCCATCGAAGCATACACCTCCCCTATATAAGCTATTTGTCCGATTCCCACACCTGTGTAGTTTGCACCTCTGACCAGGACATCGACCCCAACTTCCGAACTCGACTGCAACGACGGCACCAGCGCCTTGGTGCGCACCTTGCGACGCACAGTCCCAACATTCGCCTTCCTGCACATGGCAGGTCATCGGACCCAAATTCCGACCTCGCGAGTATGCCTACATATCGAATCGGTCATCGGACCCAACTTCCGACTTCATCCATACCGTAGGGTCTTTGAGGTTGGCGCGGTGCGCTCAACCCGGGGAGTCGACCCAACGAAGCATACACCTCCCCTATATAAGCTATTTGTCCGATTCCCACACCTGTGTAGTTTGCACCTCCGATCAAGACATCGACCCCAACTTCCGAACTCGCCTCCAACGACCGAACCAGCGCCTTGGTGCGCACCTTGCAACGCACAGTGCCAACATTCGCCTTCCTGCACGTGGCAGGTCATCGGACCCAAATTCCGACCTCGCGAGTATGCCTACATATCGAATCGGTCATCGGACCCAACTTCCGACTTCATCCATACCGTAGGGTCTTTGAGGTTGGCGCGGTGCGCTCAACCCGGGGAGTCGACCCAACGAAGCATACACCTCCCCTATATAAGCTATTTGTCCGATTCCCACACCTGTGTAGCTTGCACCTCCGATCAGGACATCGACCCCAACTTCCGAACTCGACTAAAAAGACCGCACCAGCGCCTTGGTGTGCACCTTGCAACGCACAGTGTCAACATTCGCCTTCCTGCACATGGCAGGTCATCGGACCCAAATTCCGACCTCATGAGCATACCTACTAATCGAATCGGTCATCGGACCCAACTTCCGACTTCATCCATACCGTAGGGTCTTTGAGGTTGGCGCGGTGCGCTCAACCTGGGGAGTCGACCCATCGAAGCATACACCTCCCCTATATAAGCTATTTGTCCGATTCCGACACCTGTGTAGTTTGCACCTCCGCTCAGGACATCGACCCCAACTTCCGAACTCGCCTGCAACGACCGAACCAGCGCCTTGGTGCGCACCAAAAGTGCGCACTTTTGGAGGGCACTTTTCTGCGCTCCAAAGGTGCGCACTTTTGGAGGGCACTTTTTGGAGGGCACTTTTCTGCGCTCCAAAGGTGCGCACTTTTGGAGGGCACTTTTTGGAGGGCACTTTTCTGCGCTCCAAAGGTGCGCACTTTTGGAGGGCACTTTTTGGAGGGCACTTTTCTGCGCTCCAAAGGTGCGCACTTTTGGAGGGCACTTTTTGGAGGGCACTTTTCTGCGCTCCAAAGGTGCGCACTTTTGGAGGGCACTTTTTGGAGGGCACTTTTCTGCGCTCCAAAGGTGCGCACTTTTGGAGGGCACTTTTTGGAGGGCACTTTTCTGCGCTCCAAAGGTGCGCACTTTTGGAGGGCACTTTTTGGAGGGCACTTTTCTGCGCTCCAAAGGTGCGCACTTTTGGAGGGCACTTTTTGGAGGGCACTTTTCTGCGCTCCAAAGGTGCGCACTTTTGGAGGGCACTTTTTGGAGGGCACTTTTCTGCGCTCCAAAGGTGCGCACTTTTGGAGGGCACTTTTTGGAGGGCACTTTTCTGCGCTCCAAAGGTGCGCACTTTTGGAGGGCACTTTTGTGCACTCCAAAGGTGCGCACTTTTGGAGGGCACTTTTCCTGTGCTCCAAAGGTGCACACCTAGGTGAGCACCTTCGACCACACCTTGTAGCACACCAAACTCTGACTTTCGACTTCATCCGCAATGCAGGGTCTTTGAGGTTGGCGCAATGCGCACAACCAGGGGAGTCGACCCATCAAACCCAACACCTCCCCTATATAAGCTATTTGTCTGATTCTCATACATGCGTAGCCTGCAGGAGCAATTAGGACATCGACCCCAACTTTCGGCTTCTAAACGAAAACAAGGTCTTTGAGGTTGGTGTAATGCGAACAACTAGGGGAGTCAACCCATCAAACCCAACACCTCCCCTATATAAGCTATTTGTCTGATTCTCATACATGTGTAGTCTACAGGAGCAATTAGGACATCGACCCCAACTTTTGACTTCTTAACGAAAACAAGGTCTTTGAGGTTGACGTAATGCGCACAACCAGGGGAGTCGACCCATCAAACCCAACACCTCCCCTATATAAGCTATTTGTCCGATTCTCATACATGTGTAGCCTGCAGGAGCCATTAGGACATTGACCCCAACTTTTGACTTCTTAACGAAAACAAGGTCTTTGAGGTTGGCGTAATGCGCACAACCAAGGGAGTTGACCCATCAAACCCAACACCTCCCCTATATAAGCTATTTGTCTGATTCTCATACATGTGTAGCCTGCAACAACGATTAGGACATCCACCCCAACTTCTGAATTCGTCTGCGTTGACCGCACCAAAGGTGCACGCCTTGGTGCTCACCAAAATCCGACTTCCGACTTCTTCTGCTATGCGGGGTCTTTGAGGTTGGCGCAGTGCGCACAACCAGGGGAGTCAACCCACCGAATGCAACACCTCCCCTATATAAGCTATTTGTCTGATTCTCATACATGCGTAGACTGCAGCAATGATTAGGACATCCACCCCAACTTTTGACTTCTTAAACAAGACAGGGTCTTTGAAGTTGGTGCAGTGCACACAACCAGGGGAGTCGACCCATCAAACGCAACACCTCCCCTATATAAAGCTATTTGTCCGATTCTCATACGTGTAGTCTGCAGCAGCGATTAGGACATCGACCCCAACTTCCGAATTCGTTTGCATTGACCGCACCAAAGGTGCACGCCTTGGTGTGCACCCTGGAGTGCACTTTGGTGCTCACCTCGGTGCACACTTTGGTGTGCACCTCGGTGTGCACCAAAGGTGCGCACCTTGGAGCGCACCAAAGGTGTACACTTTGGAGCGCACCACATAGGGTCTTTGAGAGGTTGGCGCAGTGCGCACACCAAGGTGGGTGTTGAGGTGCGTGCCGAGGTGGGTGGGTGCTAGGGTGCGCTCCATGGTGGGTGCCAGGGTGGGTGCGTGCTAGGGTGGATTCCAAAGAGGGTCATAGGGTGGGTGCCAAGGTGGGTTGGTGATATAGTGGGTTCAAAGGTGGGTACTAGGGTGGGTTCCAAGGTGGGTCACAAGTTGGGTGCCAGGATGCGTGGGTGTTAGGTTGGGTGCCAAGGTGGGCTCCTGCGTGGGTGGGTGCTAGGGTGGGTTTCAAGGTGGACGCGAGGGCGGGTGCCAAGGTGGGTAACAAGTTGGGTGTTAGGATGGGTGAGTGCTAGAGTGGGTGCCAAGGTGGGTGGGTGCTAAGGTGGATGCCAAGGTGGTTCACAGGGTGGGTGGGTTCTAGGGTGAGTTCCAAGGTGGGTCACAGGTTCAGTGCTAGGGTGGGTGTCAAGGCGGGTGTCGAGGTGCCTGGGTGCTAGGGTGTGGATGCCAATGTGGGTCATAGGGTGGGTACTAGGGTGGGCTGCAATGTGGGTGCCAAGGTGGGTAACATGCTCGGTGGGTTCTAAATTGGGTGCCAGGGTGGGTGTGCACCCACCTTGCCCGAGGTGGGTGCCAAGGTGCCAGTGTGGGTGGGTGCTAAGGTGGATGCCAAGGTGGGTGAGAAGGTGGGTGATAGGTTGAGTGGTAGGATGGGTGGGTGCCAAGATGGGTCACAGGGTGGGTGCAAGGGTGGGTAGGTGCTAGGGTTGGTGTCAGGGTGGGTGGGTGCTAGGTTGGGTTCCAAGGTGGGTGCGAGGGTGAGTGTCAAGGTGGGTCACAGGTTAGGTGCTAGGATGGGTGAGTGCTAGGGTGCAAAGGTGCCAGGGTGGGTGCTAGGATGGGTCGATGCTAGGGTGAGTGGCAAGGTGGGTCCACAAGTGTCAAGGTGGGTGCCGAGGTGGGTGCCAAGTCGGCGACTGCTATGGTGGATGCCAAGGTGGGTCACGGGGTGGGTGCCAAGTTGCTAGGTTGGGTTCCAAGGTGGGTGCCAACGTGGGTGCTAGGGTGCGTGGGTTAAAGGGTGTGTCACAACGTGGGTGCCAGGATGGGTGCGCACCCACACTGGCCAAGACGGGTGCGGGTGCAAGGTTGGGTTCCAAGCCCGGTCACAGGCTGGGTGCTAGGATGGGTGGGTGCCAAGGTGGGCACCAGGGTGGGTGCACCCACCCTGGCCAAGGTGGGTCACGGGGTGGGTCCTAGGGTGGGTAACGGGGTGGGTACTAAGGTGCGTGCCAAGGTGGGTCATAGGGTGGGTGCCAAGGTGGGCACCAGGGTGGGTGTGCACCAACCCTAGCCAGGGTAGGTCACGGGGTGGTTGTCGGGGTGGGCGTCAAGGAGCCAAGGTGGGTGGCAAGTAGCCAAGTTGCGTGCCAAGGTGGGTGTCGGGGTGGGTGCCAAGGATCCAAGGTGGGTGCCAAGGAACCAAGGTGGGTGTCTGGGTGGGTGCCGAGGTGGGAGCCAGGGTGGGTCCCAAGGTGAGTGCAAAGGTGGGTGCCAGGGTCAAGGTGAGTGCCAATGTGGGTTCCAAGGTGCCAGGGTCAGGGTGAGTGCCAATGTGGGTTCAAAGGTGCTAAGTTGGGTGCGAGGTTGGGTGCGAGGGTGGGTGGGTGCCAAGGTGTGCTAGGTGGAAGCCCGGGTGGGTCGGCATCCCATGGGTGTCGAGTTGGGTGCCTGATGGGTGCTTCTTGTCAAGTTTTAGTCGTCGGGACTCATTTCGAGCCTTAGAGGTCGTTTCTTGTCCGGTTGCCCTGTCTTCGACCTGGGAACCCAATTTTGGTCCTCGGGTCCCATTTTTTTTTGTCTCGCATCCCACTTTTGGCCTGTGGCCTTTTCGGGGTCGATTCTCGTTTTGGGCATCAGAGCATGTTTCTTCTCCTAAAACCCAATATTTGTTTATTAAGTCTCGGAACACATTTTTGTTCTCGTGGACCCATCATGGGTCTTGGAACGCATTTGTGGTCCTTGGGTCCCATTTTGCATCCCGAAACTTGTGTTTTGGTGCTTGATCCCTATTTTGGGTGCCCACCTTGCACCAAGTGCGCACCCGGGGCAAACCGAGCGCCTTGGTGCACCGGGGCAAGATCGAGCGTGCACCCGAGGCGCCCCGAACATGCACCAAGGTGCACTCGGCCCACATGTGAGCGCAGGTCGTTGCGCCCGAGGTGGTGTGTGGGCACCGCGTTGCAGACGGGACACTGCACGCACACGACGCCCCCTCCAGGTGCACGCACGTAGGCCGGGCCGGGTGCACACCCGACGCCCTAGCAAGGTGCGCGCACCCGGGCAGGGCTCACACTTGGCGAACGGGGCGCACTTCGCGAGGGAGGGTGTGCACCTCGACGGGGGTGGGTGGCCGGGGTGGATTCGCACGTGGGTCGCGGTTTGCTAAGTACACACTGCGACAAGCTCATAACGGGTGCGATCATACCAGCATTAGTGCACCGGATCCCATCAGAACTCCGCAGTTAAGCGCGCTTGGGCCGGAGTAGTACTGGGATGGGTGACCTCCCGGGAAGTCCCGGTGTTGCACCCTTTTTTAGTTTTTCGCCGGGCGTCGCAATGCTATTTGAATAAACCTTTTGCCCGTTTGCGTTCTCGTCGGGGCCGGGCCGGGCCGGGGTGCGCTGCCCGCACTACCGCGCGCGCGGGGGCGACACCGAGCGCGCACCCGAGGCACCCCGAGCACACAGGCCACGGTGCAACCCGGGCGTTGTGCGCGCACCCCGGTGCGCCCGAGGTGCTGCGCGCGCACCCAGGTGAAATCGGTGTGCACCTCGGCCAGTGCGCGCTCGGTCGAGTCGCGCACGTTGGCCAAGGTGCACGGTGATGTTTCTTACTCTAAGGTTCCGCACCAGACGCCCGGGACAGGTGAGCGAAGCTGGGCGGGGCCGGGTGCGCGGCCGGGGCAGGTGCACGCAGCTGGAGAGAGCTTTGGAGCACACTTCGGAGCGCACCAATGATGCGCTCCATTCAAAAGTTTCCTGAAAAGGCAAAAAAAGTTGAGATTATAGAATTTCCCACTTGAGAGATTGTAAAAAAAAAAAATTTAAAATGAAGGAAACGCGGGTGCCAAGGTGTGCGCAGCCCAGCCAAGGTGTGCGCACCAAGGCGCCCACCCTGGCGAAGGTGCACGCAAGGTGCGCACCCGAGGCAAACCGGACAATTAACCCAACTTTCGACTTCGCGCGCACCTTGGAGCGCACTTCGGAGCGCTCCTTGGTGCGCACCAATCTTGGGCACCTCGGAGTGCACCATGGCGCCCACCAAGGTGCGCACCCGGGGCAAACCGAGCTCCGACTTCGTGCGCACCTTGGAGCGCACGAAAGGTGCGCACCATGGCGCCCACCAAGGTGCGCAGCCCAGCCAAGGCGTGCGCATCAAGGTGCGCACCCTGGCGAAGGTGCGCACCCGGGGCAAACCGAGCTCCGACTTCGTGCGCACCTTGGAGCGCACAAAAGGTGCGCAACCCAGCCAAGGTGTGCGCACCCCGGTCAAACCGAGCTCCGAATCGTGCGCACCAGAGGTGCACGCCATCGTGCGCACCTTGGAGCACACTTCGGAGCCCTCCTTGGTGCGCGCCGATGTTGCGCACCTCGGAGCGCACCCGGGGAAAACAATGCAATTAACCCGACTTTCGACTTCGTGGGCACCTCGGAGCGCTCTCGGGTTCGCACCTCGGAGCACACCGAGGTGCGCACCTTTGATGCGCTGCCTTCACCAATTTCCAGAAAAGGCAAGAAAACATTGAGAAGGTGTGCGCACCGAGGTGCCCACCCTGGCGAAGGTGCACGCGAGGTGCGCACCCGGGGCAAACCGGGCTCCGACTTCGTGCACGCCGCACCTTGGAGCACACTTCGGAGCGCTCCTTGGTGCGCACCAGGGCGCGCAACCCAGCCGAGGTGCCCACCCCGGCGAAGGTGCACGCGAGGTGCGCACCCGGGGCAAACCGGGCTCCGACTTCGTGCACGCCATGGTGCCCACCGCGGCGAAGGTGCACGCGAGGTGCGCACCCGGGGCAAACCGGGCTCCGACTTCGTGCACGCCGCACCTTGGAGCACACTTCGGAGCGCTCCTTGGTGCGCACCATGGTGCCCACCAGGGCGCGCAACCCCGCCGAAGGTGCACGCGAGGTGCGCACCCGGGGCAAACCGGGCTCCGACTTCGTGCACGCCGCACCTTGGAGCACACTTCGGAGCGCTCCTTGGTGCGCACCATGGTGCCCACCAGGGCGCGCAACCCCGCCGAAGGTGCACGCGAGGTGCGCACCCGGGGCAAACCGGGCTCCGACTTCGTGCACGCCATGGTGCGCACCGCGGCGAAGGTGCGCACCCGGGGCAAACCGGGCTCCGACTTCGTGCACGCCGCACCTTGGAGCACACTTCGGAGCGCTCCTTGGTGCGCACCAGGGCGCGCAACCCAGCCGAGGTGCCCACCCCGGCGAAGGTGCACGCGAGGTGCGTACCCGGGGCAAACCGGGCTCCGACTTCGTGCACGCCGCACCTTGGAGCACACTTCGGAGCGCTCCTTGGTGCGCACCATGGTGCCCACCAGGCCGCGCAACCCAGCCAAGGTGTGCGCACCAAGGTGCACGCGAGGTGCGCACCCGGGGCAAACCGGGGTCCGACTTCGTGCACGCCGCACCTTGGAGCACACATCGGGGCGCTCCCGGGTTCGCACCGGCGTTGCGCACCGTGGTGGGCACCTCGGAGCACACCAAGGTGGGCAGCGAGGTGCGCACCTTTGATGCGATGCCTTCACTAATTTCCATAAAAGGCAAAAAAAAAACGAGATTTTAAAATTTCCGTTTTGAAAGATAGTGAGAAAAAGGGAATGCTGGTGCCATCTTGAGCCCGCCCTGGTGCGCAGCCCAGCCAAGGTGTGCGCACCAAGGTGCCCACCCTGGCGAAGGTGCGCGCCCGGGCAATTAATCCAACTTCCAACTTCGCGCGCGCCAGGGTGGGAGCGCACCCAACAACCGGGCCTGGGAAGAGCCAATGCGAGAAACCCCACCAAACGCTCTGACAAAAAAAGAGGGGGCGCTCCAGTAACCCCGCTTCGGAGCGCACCCTGGGCAAACCCAGCCAAGGTGCCCACCCCGGCCAAGGTGCAGGCGAGGTGCGCACCCGGGGCAAACCGGGCTCCGACAACGTGCACGCCGCACCTTGGAGCACACTTCGTAGCGCTCCCGGGTGCGCACCTCAGAGCACACCAAGGTGGGCAGCGAGGTGCGCACCTTTGATGCGCTGCCTTCGCTAATTTCCAGAAAAGGCAAAAAAAAAAGGAGATTTTAAAATTTCCGTTTTGAAAGATAGTGAAAAAAACGGAACGCGCGTGCCATCTTGAGCCCGCCCTGGTGCGCAGCCCAGGTAAGGTGCCCACCCTGGCAAAGGTGCGCACCCGGGCAATTAACCCTACTTCCGACTTCGTGCGCGCCAGGGTGGCAACCGGGCCTCGGAAGAGCCAATGCGAGAAACCCCACCAAACGCTCCGACAAAAAAAGAGGCGGCGCTCCAATAACCCCGCTTCGGAGCGCAGCCGGGGCAAACCCAGCCAAGGTGCCCACCCCGACGAAGGTGCACGCGAGGTGCGCACCCGGGGCAAACCGGGCTCCGACAACGTGCACGCAGCACCTTGGAGCACACTTCGAAGCACTCCCGGGTGCCCACCGGCGTTGCGCACCGTGGTGGGCAGCGAGGTGCGCACCTTTGATGCGCTGCCTTCACTAATTTCCAGAAAAAGGCAAAAAAAAATGAGATTTTAAAATTTCCGTTTTGAAAGATAGTGAAAAAAAAGGAACGCGGGTGCCATCTTGAGCCCGCCCTGGTGCGCAGCCCAGGCAAGGCATGCGCACCAAGGTGCCCACCCGAGGTGCACACCCGGGGCAAACCGGGCTCCGACTTCGTGCAGGCCGCACCTTGGAGCACACTTCGGAGCGCTCCTTGGTGCGCACCATGGTGCCCACCAGGGCGCGCAACCCAGCCAAGGTCTGCACACCAAGGTGCCCACCCCGGCGAAGGTGCACGCGAGGTGCGCACCCGGGGCAAACCGGGCTCCGACTTCGTGCACGCCATGGTGCCCACCGCGGCGAAGGTGCACGCGAGGTGCGCACCCGGGGCAAACCGGGCTCCGACTTCGTGCACGCCGCACCTTGGAGCACACTTCGGAGCGCTCCTTGGTGCGCACCATGGTGCCCACCAGGGCGCGCAACCCAGCCAAGGTGTGCGCACCAAGGTGCACGCGAGGTGCGCACCCGGGGCAAACCGGGGTCCGACTTCGTGCACGCCGCACCTTGGAGCACACATCGGAGCGCTCCCAGGTTCGCACCAGCGTTGCGCACCTTTGATGCGCTGCCTTCACTAATTTCCAGAAAAGGCAAAAAAAAACGAGATTTTAAAATTTCCGTTCTGAAAGATAGTGAAAAAAACGGAACGCGGGTGCCATCTTGAGCCCTTCCTGGTGCGCAGCCCAGGCAAGTTGTGCGCACCAAGGTGCCCACCCTGGCGGAGGTGCGCGCCCGGGGCAATCCGGGCTCCGACTTCGTGCACTGCATGGTGCCCACCAAGGCGCGCAACCCAGCCAAGGTGCCCACCGCAGCGAAGGTGCACGCGAGGTGCGCACCCGAGGTGCACACCCGGGGCAAACCGGGCTCCGACTTCGTGCACGCCGCACCTTGGAGCACACTTCAGAGCGCTCCTTGGTGCGCACCAGGGCGCGCAACCCAGCCGAGGTGCCCACCCCGGCGAAGGTGCACGCGAGGTGCGCACCCGGGGCAAACCGGGCTCCGACTTCGTGCACGCCATGGTGCCCACCGCGGCGAAGGTGCGCACCCGGGGCAAACCGGGCTCCGACTTCGTGCACGCCGCACCTTGGAGCACACTTCGGAGCGCTCCTTGGTGCGCACCATGGTGCCCACCAGGCCGCGCAACCCAGCCAAGGTGTGCGCACCAAGGTGCACGCGAGGTGCGCACCCGGGGCAAACCGGGGTCCGACTTCGTGCACGCCGCACCTTGGAGCACACATCGGGGCGCTCCCGGGTTCGCACCGGCGTTGCGCACCGTGGTGGGCACCTCGGAGCACACCAAGGTGGGCAGCGAGGTGCGCACCTTTGATGCGATGCCTTCACTAATTTCCATAAAAGGCAAAAAAAAAACGAGATTTTAAAATTTCCGTTTTGAAAGATAGTGAGAAAAAGGGAATGCTGGTGCCATCTTGAGCCCGCCCTGGTGCGCAGCCCAGCCAAGGTTTGCGCACCAAGGTGCCCACCCTGGCGAAGGTGCGCGCCCGGGCAATTAACCCAACTTCCAACTTCGCGCGCGCCAGGGTGGGAGCGCACCCAACAACCGGGCCTGGGAAGAGCCAATGCGAGAAACCCCACCAAACTCTCTGACAAAAAAAGAGGGGGCGCTCCAGTAACCCCGCTTCGGAGCGCACCCTGGGCAAACCCAGCCAAGGTGCCCACCCCGGCCAAGGTGCAGGCGAGGTGCGCACCCGGGGCAAACCGGGCTCCGACAACGTGCACGCCGCACCTTGGAGCACACTTCGTAGCGCTCCCGGGTGCGCACCTCAGAGCACACCAAGGTGGGCAGCGAGGTGCGCACCTTTGATGCGCTGCCTTCACTAATTTCCAGAAAAGGCAAAAAAAAAAGGAGATTTTAAAATTTCCGTTTTGAAAGATAGTGAAAAAAACGGAACGCGCGTGCCATCTTGAGCCCGCCCTGGTGCGCAGCCCAGGTAAGGTGCCACCCTGGCAAAGGTGCGCACCCGGGCAATTAACCCTACTTCCGACTTCGTGCGCGCCAGGGTGGCAACCGGGCCTCGGAAGAGCCAATGCGAGAAACCCCACCAAACGCTCCGACAAAAAAAGAGGCGGCGCTCCAATAACCCCGCTTCGGAGCGCAGCCGGGGCAAACCAAGCCAAGGTGCCCACCCCGACGAAGGTGCACGCGAGGTGCGCACCCGGGGCAAACCGGGCTCCGACAACGTGCACGCAGCACCTTGGAGCACACTTCGAAGCACTCCCGGGTGCCCACCGGCGTTGCGCACCGTGGTGGGCAGCGAGGTGCGCACCTTTGATGCGCTGCCTTCACTAATTTCCAGAAAAAGGCAAAAAAAAATGAGATTTTAAAATTTCCGTTTTGAAAGATAGTGAAAAAAAAGGAACGCGGGTGCCATCTTGAGCCCGCCCTGGTGCGCAGCCCAGGCAAGGCATGCGCACCAAGGTGCCCACCCGAGGTGCACACCCGGGGCAAACCGGGCTCCGACTTCGTGCAGGCCGCACCTTGGAGCACACTTCGGAGCGCTCCTTGGTGCGCACCATGGTGCCCACCAGGGCGCACCCGAGGCAAACCGGGCTCCGACTTCGTGCACGCCGCACCTTGGAGCACACATCGGAGCGCTCCCAGGTTCGCACCAGCGTTGCGCACCTTTGATGCGCTGCCTTCACTAATTTCCAGAAAAGGCAAAAAAAAACGATATTTTAAAATTTCCGTTCTGAAAGATAGTGAAAAAAACGGAACGCGGGTGCCATCTTGAGCCCTTCCTGATGCGCAGCCCAGGCAAGTTGTGCGCACCAAGGTGCCCACCCTGGCGGAGGTGCGCGCCCGGGGCAAACCGGGCTCCGACTTCGTGCACTGCATGGTGCCCACCAAGGCGCGCAACCCAGCCAAGGTGCCCACCGCAGCGAAGGTGCACGCGAGGTGCGCACCCGAGGTGCACACCCGGGGCAAACCGGGCTCCGACTTCGTGCACGCCGCACCTTGGAGCACACTTCAGAGCGCTCCTTGGTACGCACCAGGGCGCGCAACCCAGCCAAGGTGCTCACCCCGGCGAAGGTGCACGCGAGGTGCGCACCCGGGGCAAACCGGGCTCGGACTTCGTGCACGCCGCACCTTGGAGCACACATCGGAGCGCTCCCGGGTTCGCACCAGCATTGCGCACCTTTGATGCGCTGCCTTCACTAATTTCCAGAAAAGGCAAAAAAAAGAAAAAAATGAGATTTTAAAATTTCCGTTTTGAAAGATAGTGAAAAAAACGGAACGCGGGTGCCATCTTGAGCCCGCCCTGGTGTGCAGCCCAGGCAAGTTGTGCGCACCAAGGCACCCACCCTGGCCAAGGTGGGTCACGGGGTGGGTCCTAGGGTGGGTAACGGGGTGGGTACTAAGGTGCGTGCCAAGGTGGGTCATAGGGTGGGTGCCAAGGTGGGCACCAGGGTGGGTGTGCACCAACCCTAGCCAGGGTAGGTCACGGGGTGGTTGTCGGGGTGGGCGTCAAGGAGCCAAGGTGGGTGGCAAGTAGCCAAGTTGCGTGCCAAGGTGGGTGTCGGGGTGGGTGCCAAGGATCCAAGGTGGGTGCCAAGGAACCAAGGTGGGTGTCTGGGTGGGTGCCGAGGTGGGAGCCAGGGTGGGTCCCAAGGTGAGTGCAAAGGTGGGTGCCAGGGTCAAGGTGAGTGCCAATGTGGGTTCCAAGGTGCCAGGGTCAGGGTGAGTGCCAATGTGGGTTCAAAGGTGCTAAGTTGGGTGCGAGGTTGGGTGCGAGGGTGGGTGGGTGCCAAGGTGTGCTAGGTGGAAGCCCGGGTGGGTCGGCATCCCATGGGTGTCGAGTTGGGTGCCTGATGGGTGCTTCTTGTCAAGTTTTAGTCGTCGGGACTCATTTCGAGCCTTAGAGGTCGTTTCTTGTCCGGTTGCCCTGTCTTCGACCTGGGAACCCAATTTTGGTCCTCGGGTCCCATTTTTTTTTGTCTCGCATCCCACTTTTGGCCTGTGGCCTTTTCGGGGTCGATTCTCGTTTTGGGCATCAGAGCATGTTTCTTCTCCTAAAACCCAATATTTGTTTATTAAGTCTCGGAACACATTTTTGTTCTCGTGGACCCATCATGGGTCTTGGAACGCATTTGTGGTCCTTGGGTCCCATTTTGCATCCCGAAACTTGTGTTTTGGTGCTTGATCCCTATTTTGGGTGCCCACCTTGCACCAAGTGCGCACCCGGGGCAAACCGAGCGCCTTGGTGCACCGGGGCAAGATCGAGCGTGCACCCGAGGCGCCCCGAACATGCACCAAGGTGCACTCGGCCCACATGTGAGCGCAGGTCGTTGCGCCCGAGGTGGTGTGTGGGCACCGCGTTGCAGACGGGACACTGCACGCACACGACGCCCCCTACAGGTGCACGCACGTAGGCCGGGCCGGGTGCACACCCGACGCCCTAGCAAGGTGCGCGCACCCGGGCAGGGCTCACACTTGGCGAACGGGGCGCACTTCGCGAGGGAGGGTGTGCACCTCGACGGGGGTGGGTGGCCGGGGTGGATTCGCACGTGGGTCGCGGTTTGCTAAGTACACACTGCGACAAGCTCATAACGGGTGCGATCATACCAGCGTTAGTGCACCGGATCCCATCAGAACTCCGCAGTTAAGCGCGCTTGGGCCGGAGTAGTACTGGGATGGGTGACCTCCCGGGAAGTCCCGGTGTTGCACCCTTTTTTAGTTTTTCGCCGGGCATCGCAATGCTATTTGAATAAACCTTTTGCCCGTTTGCGTTCTCGTCGGGGCCGGGCCGGGCCGGGGTGCGCTGCCCGCACTACCGCGCGCGCGGGGGCGACACCGAGCGCGCACCCGAGGCGCCCCGAGCACACAGGCCACGGTGCAACCCGGGCGTTGTGCGCGCACCCCGGTGCGCCCGAGGTGCTGCGCGCGCACCCAGGTGAAATCGGTGTGCACCTCGGCCAGTGCGCGCTCGGTCGAGTCGCGCACGTTGGCCAAGGTGCACGGTGATGTTTCTTACTCTAAGGTTCCGCACCAGACGCCCGGGACAGGTGAGCGAAGCTGGGCGGGGCCGGGTGCGCGGCCGGGGCAGGTGCACGCAGCTGGAGAGAGCTTTGGAGCACACTTCGGAGCGCACCAATGATGCGCTCCATTCAAAAGTTTCCTGAAAAGGCAAAAAAAGTTGAGATTATAGAATTTCCCACTTGAGAGATTGTAAAAAAAAAAAATTTAAAATGAAGGAAACGCGGGTGCCAAGGTGTGCGCAGCCCAGCCAAGGTGTGCGCACCAAGGCGCCCACCCTGGCGAAGGTGCACGCAAGGTGCGCACCCGAGGCAAACCGGACAATTAACCCAACTTTCGACTTCGCGCGCACCTTGGAGCGCACTTCGGAGCGCTCCTTGGTGCGCACCAATCTTGGGCACCTCGGAGTGCACCATGGCGCCCACCAAGGTGCGCACCCGGGGCAAACCGAGCTCCGACTTCGTGCGCACCTTGGAGCGCACGAAAGGTGCGCACCATGGCGCCCACCAAGGTGCGCAGCCCAGCCAAGGCGTGCGCATCAAGGTGCGCACCCTGGCGAAGGTGCGCACCCGGGGCAAACCGAGCTCCGACTTCGTGCGCACCTTGGAGCGCACAAAAGGTGCGCAACCCAGCCAAGGTGTGCGCACCCCGGTCAAACCGAGCTCCGAATCGTGCGCACCAGAGGTGCACGCCATCGTGCGCACCTTGGAGCACACTTCGGAGCCCTCCTTGGTGCGCGCCGATGTTGCGCACCTCGGAGCGCACCCGGGGAAAACAATGCAATTAACCCGACTTTCGACTTCGTGGGCACCTCGGAGCGCTCTCGGGTTCGCACCTCGGAGCACACCGAGGTGCGCACCTTTGATGCGCTGCCTTCACCAATTTCCAGAAAAGGCAAGAAAACATTGAGAAGGTGTGCGCACCGAGGTGCCCACCCTGGCGAAGGTGCACGCGAGGTGCGCACCCGGGGCAAACCGGGCTCCGACTTCGTGCACGCCGCACCTTGGAGCACACTTCGGAGCGCTCCTTGGTGCGCACCAGGGCGCGCAACCCAGCCGAGGTGCCCACCCCGGCGAAGGTGCACGCGAGGTGCGCACCCGGGGCAAACCGGGCTCCGACTTCGTGCACGCCATGGTGCCCACCGCGGCGAAGGTGCACGCGAGGTGCGCACCCGGGGCAAACCGGGCTCCGACTTCGTGCACGCCGCACCTTGGAGCACACTTCGGAGCGCTCCTTGGTGCGCACCATGGTGCCCACCAGGGCGCGCAACCCCGCCGAAGGTGCACGCGAGGTGCGCACCCGGGGCAAACCGGGCTCCGACTTCGTGCACGCCGCACCTTGGAGCACACTTCGGAGCGCTCCTTGGTGCGCACCATGGTGCCCACCAGGGCGCGCAACCCCGCCGAAGGTGCACGCGAGGTGCGCACCCGGGGCAAACCGGGCTCCGACTTCGTGCACGCCGCACCTTGGAGCACACTTCGGAGCGCTCCTTGGTGCGCACCAGGGCGCGCAACCCAGCCGAGGTGCCCACCCCGGCGAAGGTGCACGCGAGGTGCGTACCCGGGGCAAACCGGGCTCCGACTTCGTGCACGCCGCACCTTGGAGCACACTTCGGAGCGCTCCTTGGTGCGCACCATGGTGCCCACCAGGCCGCGCAACCCAGCCAAGGTGTGCGCACCAAGGTGCACGCGAGGTGCGCACCCGGGGCAAACCGGGGTCCGACTTCGTGCATGCCGCACCTTGGAGCACACATCGGGGCGCTCCCGGGTTCGCACCGGCGTTGCGCACCGTGGTGGGCACCTCGGAGCACACCAAGGTGGGCAGCGAGGTGCGCACCTTTGATGCGATGCCTTCACTAATTTCCATAAAAGGCAAAAAAAAAACGAGATTTTAAAATTTCCGTTTTGAAAGATAGTGAGAAAAAGGGAATGCTGGTGCCATCTTGAGCCCGCCCTGGTGCGCAGCCCAGCCAAGGTGTGCGCACCAAGGTGCCCACCCTGGCGAAGGTGCGCGCCCGGGCAATTAACCCAACTTCCAACTTCGCGCGCGCCAGGGTGGGAGCGCACCCAACAACCGGGCCTGGGAAGAGCCAATGCGAGAAACCCCACCAAACGCTCTGACAAAAAAAGAGGGGGCGCTCCAGTAACCCCGCTTCGGAGCGCACCCTGGGCAAACCCAGCCAAGGTGCCCACCCCGGCCAAGGTGCAGGCGAGGTGCGCACCCGGGGCAAACCGGGCTCCGACAACGTGCACGCCGCACCTTGGAGCACACTTCGTAGCGCTCCCGGGTGCGCACCTCAGAGCACACCAAGGTGGGCAGCGAGGTGCGCACCTTTGATGCGCTGCCTTCGCTAATTTCCAGAAAAGGCAAAAAAAAAAGGAGATTTTAAAATTTCCGTTTTGAAAGATAGTGAAAAAAACGGAACGCGCGTGCCATCTTGAGCCCGCCCTGGTGCGCAGCCCAGGTAAGGTGCCCACCCTGGCAAAGGTGCGCACCCGGGCAATTAACCCTACTTCCGACTTCGTGCGCGCCAGGGTGGCAACCGGGCCTCGGAAGAGCCAATGCGAGAAACCCCACCAAACGCTCCGACAAAAAAAGAGGCGGCGCTCCAATAACCCCGCTTCGGAGCGCAGCCGGGGCAAACCCAGCCAAGGTGCCCACCCCGACGAAGGTGCACGCGAGGTGCGCACCCGGGGCAAACCGGGCTCCGACAACGTGCACGCAGCACCTTGGAGCACACTTCGAAGCACTCCCGGGTGCCCACCGGCGTTGCGCACCGTGGTGGGCAGCGAGGTGCGCACCTTTGATGCGCTGCCTTCACTAATTTCCAGAAAAAGGCAAAAAAAAATGAGATTTTAAAATTTCCGTTTTGAAAGATAGTGAAAAAAAAGGAACGCGGGTGCCATCTTGAGCCCGCCCTGGTGCGCAGCCCAGGCAAGGCATGCGCACCAAGGTGCCCACCCGAGGTGCACACCCGGGGCAAACCGGGCTCCGACTTCGTGCAGGCCGCACCTTGGAGCACACTTCGGAGCGCTCCTTGGTGCGCACCATGGTGCCCACCAGGGCGCGCAACCCAGCCAAGGTCTGCACACCAAGGTGCCCACCCCGGCGAAGGTGCACGCGAGGTGCGCACCCGGGGCAAACCGGGCTCCGACTTCGTGCACGCCATGGTGCCCACCGCGGCGAAGGTGCACGCGAGGTGCGCACCCGGGGCAAACCGGGCTCCGACTTCGTGCACGCCGCACCTTGGAGCACACTTCGGAGCGCTCCTTGGTGCGCACCATGGTGCCCACCAGGGCGCGCAACCCAGCCAAGGTGTGCGCACCAAGGTGCACGCGAGGTGCGCACCCGGGGCAAACCGGGGTCCGACTTCGTGCACGCCGCACCTTGGAGCACACATCGGAGCGCTCCCAGGTTCGCACCAGCGTTGCGCACCTTTGATGCGCTGCCTTCACTAATTTCCAGAAAAGGCAAAAAAAAACGAGATTTTAAAATTTCCGTTCTGAAAGATAGTGAAAAAAACGGAACGCGGGTGCCATCTTGAGCCCTTCCTGGTGCGCAGCCCAGGCAAGTTGTGCGCACCAAGGTGCCCACCCTGGCGGAGGTGCGCGCCCGGGGCAATCCGGGCTCCGACTTCGTGCACTGCATGGTGCCCACCAAGGCGCGCAACCCAGCCAAGGTGCCCACCGCAGCGAAGGTGCACGCGAGGTGCGCACCCGAGGTGCACACCCGGGGCAAACCGGGCTCCGACTTCGTGCACGCCGCACCTTGGAGCACACTTCAGAGCGCTCCTTGGTGCGCACCAGGGCGCGCAACCCAGCCGAGGTGCCCACCCCGGCGAAGGTGCACGCGAGGTGCGCACCCGGGGCAAACCGGGCTCCGACTTCGTGCACGCCATGGTGCCCACCGCGGCGAAGGTGCGCACCCGGGGCAAACCGGGCTCCGACTTCGTGCACGCCGCACCTTGGAGCACACTTCGGAGCGCTCCTTGGTGCGCACCATGGTGCCCACCAGGCCGCGCAACCCAGCCAAGGTGTGCGCACCAAGGTGCACGCGAGGTGCGCACCCGGGGCAAACCGGGGTCCGACTTCGTGCACGCCGCACCTTGGAGCACACATCGGGGCGCTCCCGGGTTCGCACCGGCGTTGCGCACCGTGGTGGGCACCTCGGAGCACACCAAGGTGGGCAGCGAGGTGCGCACCTTTGATGCGATGCCTTCACTAATTTCCATAAAAGGCAAAAAAAAAACGAGATTTTAAAATTTCCGTTTTGAAAGATAGTGAGAAAAAGGGAATGCTGGTGCCATCTTGAGCCCGCCCTGGTGCGCAGCCCAGCCAAGGTTTGCGCACCAAGGTGCCCACCCTGGCGAAGGTGCGCGCCCGGGCAATTAACCCAACTTCCAACTTCGCGCGCGCCAGGGTGGGAGCGCACCCAACAACCGGGCCTGGGAAGAGCCAATGCGAGAAACCCCACCAAACTCTCTGACAAAAAAAGAGGGGGCGCTCCAGTAACCCCGCTTCGGAGCGCACCCTGGGCAAACCCAGCCAAGGTGCCCACCCCGGCCAAGGTGCAGGCGAGGTGCGCACCCGGGGCAAACCGGGCTCCGACAACGTGCACGCCGCACCTTGGAGCACACTTCGTAGCGCTCCCGGGTGCGCACCTCAGAGCACACCAAGGTGGGCAGCGAGGTGCGCACCTTTGATGCGCTGCCTTCACTAATTTCCAGAAAAGGCAAAAAAAAAAGGAGATTTTAAAATTTCCGTTTTGAAAGATAGTGAAAAAAACGGAACGCGCGTGCCATCTTGAGCCCGCCCTGGTGCGCAGCCCAGGTAAGGTGCCACCCTGGCAAAGGTGCGCACCCGGGCAATTAACCCTACTTCCGACTTCGTGCGCGCCAGGGTGGCAACCGGGCCTCGGAAGAGCCAATGCGAGAAACCCCACCAAACGCTCCGACAAAAAAAGAGGCGGCGCTCCAATAACCCCGCTTCGGAGCGCAGCCGGGGCAAACCAAGCCAAGGTGCCCACCCCGACGAAGGTGCACGCGAGGTGCGCACCCGGGGCAAACCGGGCTCCGACAACGTGCACGCAGCACCTTGGAGCACACTTCGAAGCACTCCCGGGTGCCCACCGGCGTTGCGCACCGTGGTGGGCAGCGAGGTGCGCACCTTTGATGCGCTGCCTTCACTAATTTCCAGAAAAAGGCAAAAAAAAATGAGATTTTAAAATTTCCGTTTTGAAAGATAGTGAAAAAAAAGGAACGCGGGTGCCATCTTGAGCCCGCCCTGGTGCGCAGCCCAGGCAAGGCATGCGCACCAAGGTGCCCACCCGAGGTGCACACCCGGGGCAAACCGGGCTCCGACTTCGTGCAGGCCGCACCTTGGAGCACACTTCGGAGCGCTCCTTGGTGCGCACCATGGTGCCCACCAGGGCGCACCCGAGGCAAACCGGGCTCCGACTTCGTGCACGCCGCACCTTGGAGCACACATCGGAGCGCTCCCAGGTTCGCACCAGCGTTGCGCACCTTTGATGCGCTGCCTTCACTAATTTCCAGAAAAGGCAAAAAAAAACGATATTTTAAAATTTCCGTTCTGAAAGATAGTGAAAAAAACGGAACGCGGGTGCCATCTTGAGCCCTTCCTGATGCGCAGCCCAGGCAAGTTGTGCGCACCAAGGTGCCCACCCTGGCGGAGGTGCGCGCCCGGGGCAAACCGGGCTCCGACTTCGTGCACTGCATGGTGCCCACCAAGGCGCGCAACCCAGCCAAGGTGCCCACCGCAGCGAAGGTGCACGCGAGGTGCGCACCCGAGGTGCACACCCGGGGCAAACCGGGCTCCGACTTCGTGCACGCCGCACCTTGGAGCACACTTCAGAGCGCTCCTTGGTACGCACCAGGGCGCGCAACCCAGCCAAGGTGCTCACCCCGGCGAAGGTGCACGCGAGGTGCGCACCCGGGGCAAACCGGGCTCGGACTTCGTGCACGCCGCACCTTGGAGCACACATCGGAGCGCTCCCGGGTTCGCACCAGCATTGCGCACCTTTGATGCGCTGCCTTCACTAATTTCCAGAAAAGGCAAAAAAAAGAAAAAAATGAGATTTTAAAATTTCCGTTTTGAAAGATAGTGAAAAAAACGGAACGCGGGTGCCATCTTGAGCCCGCCCTGGTGTGCAGCCCAGGCAAGTTGTGCGCACCAAGGCACCCACCCTGGCCAAGGTGGGTCACGGGGTGGGTCCTAGGGTGGGTAACGGGGTGGGTACTAAGGTGCGTGCCAAGGTGGGTCATAGGGTGGGTGCCAAGGTGGGCACCAGGGTGGGTGTGCACCAACCCTAGCCAGGGTAGGTCACGGGGTGGTTGTCGGGGTGGGCGTCAAGGAGCCAAGGTGGGTGGCAAGTAGCCAAGTTGCGTGCCAAGGTGGGTGTCGGGGTGGGTGCCAAGGATCCAAGGTGGGTGCCAAGGAACCAAGGTGGGTGTCTGGGTGGGTGCCGAGGTGGGAGCCAGGGTGGGTCCCAAGGTGAGTGCAAAGGTGGGTGCCAGGGTCAAGGTGAGTGCCAATGTGGGTTCCAAGGTGCCAGGGTCAGGGTGAGTGCCAATGTGGGTTCAAAGGTGCTAAGTTGGGTGCGAGGTTGGGTGCGAGGGTGGGTGGGTGCCAAGGTGTGCTAGGTGGAAGCCCGGGTGGGTCGGCATCCCATGGGTGTCGAGTTGGGTGCCTGATGGGTGCTTCTTGTCAAGTTTTAGTCGTCGGGACTCATTTCGAGCCTTAGAGGTCGTTTCTTGTCCGGTTGCCCTGTCTTCGACCTGGGAACCCAATTTTGGTCCTCGGGTCCCATTTTTTTTTGTCTCGCATCCCACTTTTGGCCTGTGGCCTTTTCGGGGTCGATTCTCGTTTTGGGCATCAGAGCATGTTTCTTCTCCTAAAACCCAATATTTGTTTATTAAGTCTCGGAACACATTTTTGTTCTCGTGGACCCATCATGGGTCTTGGAACGCATTTGTGGTCCTTGGGTCCCATTTTGCATCCCGAAACTTGTGTTTTGGTGCTTGATCCCTATTTTGGGTGCCCACCTTGCACCAAGTGCGCACCCGGGGCAAACCGAGCGCCTTGGTGCACCGGGGCAAGATCGAGCGTGCACCCGAGGCGCCCCGAACATGCACCAAGGTGCACTCGGCCCACATGTGAGCGCAGGTCGTTGCGCCCGAGGTGGTGTGTGGGCACCGCGTTGCAGACGGGACACTGCACGCACACGACGCCCCCTACAGGTGCACGCACGTAGGCCGGGCCGGGTGCACACCCGACGCCCTAGCAAGGTGCGCGCACCCGGGCAGGGCTCACACTTGGCGAACGGGGCGCACTTCGCGAGGGAGGGTGTGCACCTCGACGGGGGTGGGTGGCCGGGGTGGATTCGCACGTGGGTCGCGGTTTGCTAAGTACACACTGCGACAAGCTCATAACGGGTGCGATCATACCAGCGTTAGTGCACCGGATCCCATCAGAACTCCGCAGTTAAGCGCGCTTGGGCCGGAGTAGTACTGGGATGGGTGACCTCCCGGGAAGTCCCGGTGTTGCACCCTTTTTTAGTTTTTCGCCGGGCATCGCAATGCTATTTGAATAAACCTTTTGCCCGTTTGCGTTCTCGTCGGGGCCGGGCCGGGCCGGGGTGCGCTGCCCGCACTACCGCGCGCGCGGGGGCGACACCGAGCGCGCACCCGAGGCGCCCCGAGCACACAGGCCACGGTGCAACCCGGGCGTTGTGCGCGCACCCCGGTGCGCCCGAGGTGCTGCGCGCGCACCCAGGTGAAATCGGTGTGCACCTCGGCCAGTGCGCGCTCGGTCGAGTCGCGCACGTTGGCCAAGGTGCACGGTGATGTTTCTTACTCTAAGGTTCCGCACCAGACGCCCGGGACAGGTGAGCGAAGCTGGGCGGGGCCGGGTGCGCGGCCGGGGCAGGTGCACGCAGCTGGAGAGAGCTTTGGAGCACACTTCGGAGCGCACCAATGATGCGCTCCATTCAAAAGTTTCCTGAAAAGGCAAAAAAAGTTGAGATTATAGAATTTCCCACTTGAGAGATTGTAAAAAAAAAAAATTTAAAATGAAGGAAACGCGGGTGCCAAGGTGTGCGCAGCCCAGCCAAGGTGTGCGCACCAAGGCGCCCACCCTGGCGAAGGTGCACGCAAGGTGCGCACCCGAGGCAAACCGGACAATTAACCCAACTTTCGACTTCGCGCGCACCTTGGAGCGCACTTCGGAGCGCTCCTTGGTGCGCACCAATCTTGGGCACCTCGGAGTGCACCATGGCGCCCACCAAGGTGCGCACCCGGGGCAAACCGAGCTCCGACTTCGTGCGCACCTTGGAGCGCACGAAAGGTGCGCACCATGGCGCCCACCAAGGTGCGCAGCCCAGCCAAGGCGTGCGCATCAAGGTGCGCACCCTGGCGAAGGTGCGCACCCGGGGCAAACCGAGCTCCGACTTCGTGCGCACCTTGGAGCGCACAAAAGGTGCGCAACCCAGCCAAGGTGTGCGCACCCCGGTCAAACCGAGCTCCGAATCGTGCGCACCAGAGGTGCACGCCATCGTGCGCACCTTGGAGCACACTTCGGAGCCCTCCTTGGTGCGCGCCGATGTTGCGCACCTCGGAGCGCACCCGGGGAAAACAATGCAATTAACCCGACTTTCGACTTCGTGGGCACCTCGGAGCGCTCTCGGGTTCGCACCTCGGAGCACACCGAGGTGCGCACCTTTGATGCGCTGCCTTCACCAATTTCCAGAAAAGGCAAGAAAACATTGAGAAGGTGTGCGCACCGAGGTGCCCACCCTGGCGAAGGTGCACGCGAGGTGCGCACCCGGGGCAAACCGGGCTCCGACTTCGTGCACGCCGCACCTTGGAGCACACTTCGGAGCGCTCCTTGGTGCGCACCAGGGCGCGCAACCCAGCCGAGGTGCCCACCCCGGCGAAGGTGCACGCGAGGTGCGCACCCGGGGCAAACCGGGCTCCGACTTCGTGCACGCCATGGTGCCCACCGCGGCGAAGGTGCACGCGAGGTGCGCACCCGGGGCAAACCGGGCTCCGACTTCGTGCACGCCGCACCTTGGAGCACACTTCGGAGCGCTCCTTGGTGCGCACCATGGTGCCCACCAGGGCGCGCAACCCCGCCGAAGGTGCACGCGAGGTGCGCACCCGGGGCAAACCGGGCTCCGACTTCGTGCACGCCGCACCTTGGAGCACACTTCGGAGCGCTCCTTGGTGCGCACCATGGTGCCCACCAGGGCGCGCAACCCCGCCGAAGGTGCACGCGAGGTGCGCACCCGGGGCAAACCGGGCTCCGACTTCGTGCACGCCGCACCTTGGAGCACACTTCGGAGCGCTCCTTGGTGCGCACCAGGGCGCGCAACCCAGCCGAGGTGCCCACCCCGGCGAAGGTGCACGCGAGGTGCGTACCCGGGGCAAACCGGGCTCCGACTTCGTGCACGCCGCACCTTGGAGCACACTTTGGAGCGCTCCTTGGTGCGCACCATGGTGCCCACCAGGCCGCGCAACCCAGCCAAGGTGTGCGCACCAAGGTGCACGCGAGGTGCGCACCCGGGGCAAACCGGGGTCCGACTTCGTGCACGCCGCACCTTGGAGCACACATCGGGGCGCTCCCGGGTTCGCACCGGCGTTGCGCACCGTGGTGGGCACCTCGGAGCACACCAAGGTGGGCAGCGAGGTGCGCACCTTTGATGCGATGCCTTCACTAATTTCCATAAAAGGCAAAAAAAAAACGAGATTTTAAAATTTCCGTTTTGAAAGATAGTG
>NW_026729019.1:0-7500 GCF_030272615.1 Cryptomeria japonica | reverse complement strand
CTCACCGCATAGCAATCGGGGGTGCGAGGCGAGGGATGGGGCGGGAAGGCCCCAACGGCTAGACGGAAGAGGCTTCAGGGCCGCCTAGGAATGGTCCAAGCATCGGACACGCTTGGGGCGACTACCAGTGACAGCCCCCTATCCCGCGATGCGTCCGATACGAAGATGGTTCCAAGGCGGCCGAGGAGCCTCACCGCATAGCAATCGGGGTGCGAGGTGGGGGATGCGGCGAGATGGCCCCAACGGCTAGACGGAAGAGGCCACAGGGCCGCGTCGGAATAGTCCAAGCATCGGACGCGCTTGGGGCGACTACCAGTGACAACCCCTTATCCCGCGATGCGTCCGATACGAAGATAGTTCCAAGGCGGCCGAGGAGCCTCACCGCATAGCAATCGGGGTGCGAGGTGGGGGATGCGGCGAGATGGCCCCAACGGCTAGACGGAAGAGGCTGCAGGGCCGCCTCGGAATAGTCCAAGCATCGGACGCGCTTGGGGCCACTACCAGTGACAACCCCTTATCCCGCGATGCGTCCGATACGAAGATAGTTCCAAGGCGGCCGAAGAGCCTCACCGCATAGCAATCGGGGTGCGAGGTGGGGGATGCGGCGAGATGGCCCCAACGGCTAGACGGAAGAGGCCACAGGGCCGCCTCGGAATAGTCCAAGCATCGGACGCGCTTGGGGCGACTACCAGTGACAACCCCTTATCCCGCGATGCGTCCGATACGAAGATAGTTCCCAGGCGGCCGAGGAGCCTCACCGCATAGCAATCGGGGTGCGAGGCGAGGGATGCGGCGAGATGGCCCCAAAGGCTAGACGGAAGAGGCTGCAGGGCTGCCTCGGAATAGTCCAAGCATCGGACGCGCTTGGGGCGACTACCACTGCCAACCCCTTATCCCGCGATGCGTCCGATACACAGATAGTTCCGAGGCGGCCGAGGAGGTGGGGGATGCAGCGAGATGGCCCCAACGGCTAGACGGAAGAGGCTGCAGGGCCGCCTCGGAATAGTCCAAGCATCGGACGCGCTTGGGGCGACTACCAGTGACAACCCCTTATCCCGCGATGCGTCCGATACACAGATAGTTCCGAGGCGGCCAAGGAGCCTCACCGCATAGCAATCGTGGTGCGAGGTGGGGGATGCGGCGAGATGGCCCCAACGGCTAGACGGAAGAGGCTGCAGGGCCGCCTCGGAATGGTCCAAGCATCGGATGCGCTTGGGGCGACTACCACTGCCAACCCCTTATCCCGCGATGCGTCCGATACACAGATAGTTCCAAGGCGGCCGAGGAGCCTCACAGCATAGCAATCAGGGTGCGAGGCGAGGGATGCGGCGAGAAAGCCCCAACGGCTAGAGGGAAGAGGCTTCAGGTCCGCCTCGGAATGGTCCAAGCATCGGACGCGCTTGGGGCGACTACCAGTGACAACCCCTTATCCCGCGACGCGTCCGATACACAGATAGTTCCAAGGCAGCCGAGGAGCCTCACCGCATAGCAATCGGGGTGCGAGGCGAGGGATGCGGCGAGAAGGACCCAACGGCTACACGGAAGAGGCTTCGGGGCCGCCTCGGAATGGTCCAAGCATCGGACGCGCTTGGGGCGACTACCAGTGACAACCCCTTATCCCGCGACGCGTCCGATACACAGATAGTTCCAAGGCGGCCGAGGAGCCTCACCGCATAGCAATCGGGGTGCGAGGCGAGGGATGCGGCGAGAAGGACCCAACGGCTAGACGGAAGAGGCTTCGGGGCCGCCTCGGAATGGTCCAAGCATCGGACGCGCTTGGGGCGACTACCAGTGACAACCCCTTATCCCGCGACGCGTCCGATACACAGATAGTTCCAAGGCGGCCGAGGAGCCTCACCGCATAGCAATCGGGGTGCGAGGCGAGGGATGCGGCGAGAAGGACCCAACGGCTAGACGGAAGAGGCTTCGGGTCCGCCTCGGAATGGTCCAAGCATCGGACGCGCTTGGGGCGACTACCAGTGACAACCCCTTATCCCGCGACGCGTCCGATACACAGATAGTTCCAAGGCGGCCGAGGAGCCTCACCGCATAGCAATCGGGGTGCGAGGCGAGGGATGCGGCGAGAAGGACCCAACGGCTAGACGGAAGAGGCTTCGGGTCCGCCTCGGAATGGTCCAAGCATCGGACGCGCTTGGGGCGACTACCAGTGACAACCCCTTATCCCGCGACGCGTCCGATACACAGATAGTTCCAAGGCGGCCGAGGAGCCTCACCGCATAGCAATCGGGGTGCGAGGCGAGGGATGCGGCGAGAAGGACCCAACGGCTAGACGGAAGAGGCTTCGGGTCCGCCTCGGAATGGTCCAAGCATCGGACGCGCTTGGGGCGACTACCAGTGACAACCCCTTATCCCGCGACGCGTCCGATACACAGATAGTTCCGAGGCGGCCGAGGAGCCTCACCGCATAGCAATCGGGGTGCGAGGCGAAGGATGCGGCGAGAAGGACCCAACGGCTAGACGGAAGAGGCTTCGGGTCCGCCTCGGAATGGTCCAAGCATCGGATGCGCTTGGGGCGACTACCAGTGACAACCCCTTATCCCGCGACGCGTCCGATACACAGATAGTTCCAAGGCGGCCGAGGAGCCTCACCGCATAGCAATCGGGGTGCGAGGCGAGGGATGCGGCGAGAAGGACCCAACGGCTAGACGGAAGAGGCTTCAGGGCCGCCTCGGAATGGTCCAAGCATCGAACGCGCTTGGGGCGACTACCAGTGACAACCCCTTATCCCGCGACGCGTCCGATACACAGATAGTTCCGAGGCGGCCGAGGAGCCTCACCGCATAGCAATCGGGGTGCGAGGCGAGGGATGCGGCGAGAAGGACCCAACGGCTAGACGGAAGAGGCTTCAGGGCCGCCTCGGAATGGTCCAAGCATCGGACGCGCTTGGGGCGACTACCAGTGACAACCCCTTATCCCGCGACGCGTCCGATACACAGATAGTTCCGAGGCGGCCGAGGAGCCTCACCGCATAGCAATCGGGGTGCGAGGCGAGGGATGCGGCGAGAAGGACCCAACGGCTAGACGGAAGAGGCTTCAGGGCCGCCTCGGAATGGTCCAAGCATCGGACGCGCTTGGGGCGACTACCAATGACAACCCCTTATCCCGCGACGCGTCCGATACACAGATAGTTCCGAGGCGGCCGAGGAGCCTCACCGCATAGCAATCGGGGTGCGAGGCGAGGGATGCGGCGAGAAGGACCCAACGGCTAGACGGAAGAGGCTTCAGGGCCGCCTCGGAATGGTCCAAGCATCGGACGCGCTTGGGGCGACTACCAGTGACAACCCCTTATCCCGCGACGCGTCCGATACACAGATAGTTCCGAGGCGGCCGAGGAGCCTCACCGCATAGCAATCGGGGTGCGAGGCGAGGGATGCGGCGAGAAGGACCCAACGGCTAGACGGAAGAGGCTTCAGGGCCGCCTCGGAATGGTCCAAGCATCGGACGCGCTTGGGGCGACTACCGTTGCCAACCCCTTATCCCGCGATGCGTCTGATACACAGATAGTTCCGAGGCGGCCGAGGAGCCTCACCGCATAGCAATCGGGTTGCGAGGCAGATTATTGGGAAGGGAACCCCCTGGGATGCGGCTCAAGCAGTGCCCAAAGGGACTGGAATGCGGAATCACATCGAGAGACCCAAATGCTATACGAGGGCTCAAATCGAATTATCGATTTGGCCACGACATGGACGCATCGGAACGACTACCTTTGCCGAACCACTCGCAATTGCATCCATACCGAAACCAATAGACATTTCCGTTAGAGCCCTCGCATAGCATTCGGGAATCTCGCATGCCCCTCTAAATCGACCAATGCTGGCGCTCAATGAAAATCCGAGCGCTACCACCGTTCGAGCGCCAGCATTGGTCGAGTTAGAGGGGCACGGGGGAGAATGCTCCAGTCAACACCTCCCCTATATAAGTTATTTGTCCGATTCTCGCACAACCGTAGTCTGCCTCGTCGAATCAAACAACGGTCCCAGATTCCGACTTCCGTTCCGTAGAGACCCAAAAGCTAGATGGAGGCTCGCAAGAAAGAGAGTCGGCGCATAGCAATCGGGTTTCTCGAACGTTTAGGGACCGAGCTCACTTGCGGATAGGGCAAAATCCGCCAAGCAACCCAAAAGCTAGACGGGGGCTCGAATCGAATCGCCTAGGCGGCCACAACAACGACGTGTTGGATCGACTACCAGTGCCAAACCATTCAGCAAGACTAGTCTGTGTCGAGGCCGGATAGAGATTCTCAGAGAGCGCCCGCATAGCATTTAGGAGACCTGCCGCGTCCCTCACACTCGACAAATGGTGGTGCACGTTTATAAATCCGAGCGATCCCAACCCTTTCAAGCACCAACATCGGTCGAGATAGAGGGGCACGGAGGGGGCTGCGTGAGACAACACAGTCCCCTATATAAGTTATTTGTCCGATTCTCACACATCCGAAGAATGGTCATCAAATCGGACAACAGCCCAAACTTCCGACTTCCGTCCCAGAAAGCCCAAGAGCTATCTAAAACGTTCATGGCCGGAACTCGATCGCGGCTATACCAGTCCGCCAAGCAACCCAAAAGCTAGACTGGAGCTCTAGTCGAATCACCTCTGTGGCCATTGCAAGGACGTGTTGGAGCGACTACCATTGCCGAACCATTCCGCAGGTCGAGTCCATACCAAGGCCGCATAGAGATTCACGATGAGCTCCTGCATAGCAATCAGGAGACTTGCCGTGTCCATCACAATCGATAAATCCTGGTGCAAGATTTTTGCATCCGAGCGCTCCAACCAGTCGAGCACCAGCATCAATCGACATAAACGGGCACGGGGGGAGGATGCTCGAGAACACTACCTCCCCTATATAAGTTATTTGTCCGATTCTCAAGCAGCCGAAGTCTGGTCATCGAATCGGGTCAAAGACCACAACTTCCGACTTTACCCACAATGCAAGTCATCGAATCGAACATCGGCCCCCGAGTCGGACTCCATGCGTATGTCAGGTCATCGGACCCAAATTCCGCCTTCCTGCGCATGGCGGGCCATCAATATCAACTCGGTCATCGGACCCAAACTCCGCCTTTTTGCGTATGGCACGCCTTCAAATCGGTCATCGGACCCAAATTCCGCCTTCCTGTGCATGGCGGGCCATCAACATCAACTCGGTCATCGGACCCAAATTCCGCCTTTCTGCGCATGGCACGCCATCAACTCGGTCATCGGACCCAAATTCCGCCTTCCTGCGCATGGCAGGTCATCGGACACAAATTCAGACCTCGCCAATATGCCTACGTATCGAATCGGTCATCGGACCCAACTTCCGACTTCATCCATACTGTAGGGTCTTTGAGGTTGGCGCGGTGCGCTCAACCCAGGGAGTCGACCCATCGAAGCATACACCTCCCCTATATAAGCTATTTGTCCGATTCCCACACCTGTGTAGTTTGCACCTCTGACCAGGACATCGACCCCAACTTCCGAACTCGACTGCAACGACGGCACCAGCGCCTTGGTGCGCACCTTGCGACGCACAGTCCCAACATTCGCCTTCCTGCACATGGCAGGTCATCGGACCCAAATTCCGACCTCGCGAGTATGCCTACATATCGAATCGGTCATCGGACCCAACTTCCGACTTCATCCATACCGTAGGGTCTTTGAGGTTGGCGCGGTGCGCTCAACCCGGGGAGTCGACCCAACGAAGCATACACCTCCCCTATATAAGCTATTTGTCCGATTCCCACACCTGTGTAGTTTGCACCTCCGATCAAGACATCGACCCCAACTTCCGAACTCGCCTCCAACGACCGAACCAGCGCCTTGGTGCGCACCTTGCAACGCACAGTGCCAACATTCGCCTTCCTGCACGTGGCAGGTCATCGGACCCAAATTCCGACCTCGCGAGTATGCCTACATATCGAATCGGTCATCGGACCCAACTTCCGACTTCATCCATACCGTAGGGTCTTTGAGGTTGGCGCGGTGCGCTCAACCCGGGGAGTCGACCCAACGAAGCATACACCTCCCCTATATAAGCTATTTGTCCGATTCCCACACCTGTGTAGCTTGCACCTCCGATCAGGACATCGACCCCAACTTCCGAACTCGACTAAAAAGACCGCACCAGCGCCTTGGTGTGCACCTTGCAACGCACAGTGTCAACATTCGCCTTCCTGCACATGGCAGGTCATCGGACCCAAATTCCGACCTCATGAGCATACCTACTAATCGAATCGGTCATCGGACCCAACTTCCGACTTCATCCATACCGTAGGGTCTTTGAGGTTGGCGCGGTGCGCTCAACCTGGGGAGTCGACCCATCGAAGCATACACCTCCCCTATATAAGCTATTTGTCCGATTCCGACACCTGTGTAGTTTGCACCTCCGCTCAGGACATCGACCCCAACTTCCGAACTCGCCTGCAACGACCGAACCAGCGCCTTGGTGCGCACCAAAAGTGCGCACTTTTGGAGGGCACTTTTCTGCGCTCCAAAGGTGCGCACTTTTGGAGGGCACTTTTTGGAGGGCACTTTTCTGCGCTCCAAAGGTGCGCACTTTTGGAGGGCACTTTTTGGAGGGCACTTTTCTGCGCTCCAAAGGTGCGCACTTTTGGAGGGCACTTTTTGGAGGGCACTTTTCTGCGCTCCAAAGGTGCGCACTTTTGGAGGGCACTTTTTGGAGGGCACTTTTCTGCGCTCCAAAGGTGCGCACTTTTGGAGGGCACTTTTTGGAGGGCACTTTTCTGCGCTCCAAAGGTGCGCACTTTTGGAGGGCACTTTTTGGAGGGCACTTTTCTGCGCTCCAAAGGTGCGCACTTTTGGAGGGCACTTTTTGGAGGGCACTTTTCTGCGCTCCAAAGGTGCGCACTTTTGGAGGGCACTTTTTGGAGGGCACTTTTCTGCGCTCCAAAGGTGCGCACTTTTGGAGGGCACTTTTTGGAGGGCACTTTTCTGCGCTCCAAAGGTGCGCACTTTTGGAGGGCACTTTTGTGCACTCCAAAGGTGCGCACTTTTGGAGGGCACTTTTCCTGTGCTCCAAAGGTGCACACCTAGGTGAGCACCTTCGACCACACCTTGTAGCACACCAAACTCTGACTTTCGACTTCATCCGCAATGCAGGGTCTTTGAGGTTGGCGCAATGCGCACAACCAGGGGAGTCGACCCATCAAACCCAACACCTCCCCTATATAAGCTATTTGTCTGATTCTCATACATGCGTAGCCTGCAGGAGCAATTAGGACATCGACCCCAACTTTCGGCTTCTAAACGAAAACAAGGTCTTTGAGGTTGGTGTAATGCGAACAACTAGGGGAGTCAACCCATCAAACCCAACACCTCCCCTATATAAGCTATTTGTCTGATTCTCATACATGTGTAGTCTACAGGAGCAATTAGGACATCGACCCCAACTTTTGACTTCTTAACGAAAACAAGGTCTTTGAGGTTGACGTAATGCGCACAACCAGGGGAGTCGACCCATCAAACCCAACACCTCCC
>NW_026729018.1:265000-277111 GCF_030272615.1 Cryptomeria japonica | reverse complement strand
CTCCAGCTGCGTGCACCTGCCCCGGCCGCGCACCCGGCCCCGCCCAGCTTCGCTCACCTGTCCCGGGCGTCTGGTGCGGAACCTTAGAGTAAGAAACATCACCGTGCACCTTGGCCAACGTGCGCGACTCGACCGAGCGCGCACTGGCCGAGGTGCACACCGATTTCACCTGGGTGCGCGCGCAGCACCTCGGGCGCACCGGGGTGCGCGCACAACGCCCGGGTTGCACCGTGGCCTGTGTGCTCGGGGCGCCTCGGGTGCGCGCTCGGTGTCGCCCCCCGCGCGCGCGGTAGTGCGGGCAGCGCACCCCGGCCCGGCCCGGCCCCGACGAGAACGCAAACGGGCAAAAGGTTTATTCAAATAGCATTGCGACGCCCGGCGAAAAACTAAAAAAGGGTGCAACACCGGGACTTCCCGGGAGGTCACCCATCCCAGTACTACTCCGGCCCAAGCGCGCTTAACTGCGGAGTTCTGATGGGATCCGGTGCACTAACGCTGGTATGATCGCACCCGTTATGAGCTTGTCGCAGTGTGTACTTAGCAAACCGCGACCCACGTGCGAATCCACCCCGGCCACCCACCCCCGTCGAGGTGCACACCCTCCCTCGCGAAGTGCGCCCCGTTCGCCAAGTGTGAGCCCTGCCCGGGTGCGCGCACCTTGCTAGGGCGTCGGGTGTGCACCCGGCCCGGCCTACGTGCGTGCACCTGGAGGGGGCGTCGTGTGCGTGCAGTGTCCCGTCTGCAACGCGGTGCCCACACACCACCTCGGGCGCAACGACCTGCGCTCACATGTGGGCCGAGTGCACCTTGGTGCATGTTCGGGGCGCCTCGGGTGCACGCTCGATCTTGCCCCGGTGCACCAAGGCGCTCGGTTTGCCCCGGGTGCGCACTTGGTGCAAGGTGGGCACCCAAAATAGGGATCAAGCACCAAAACACAAGTTTCGGGATGCAAAATGGGACCCAAGGACCACAAATGCGTTCCAAGACCCATGATGGGTCCACGAGAACAAAAATGTGTTCCGAGACTTAATAAACAAATATTGGGTTTTAGGAGAAGAAACATGCTCTGATGCCCAAAACGAGAATCGACCCCGAAAAGGCCACAGGCCAAAAGTGGGATGCGAGACAAAAAAAAATGGGACCCGAGGACCAAAATTGGGTTCCCAGGTCGAAGACAGGGCAACCGGACAAGAAACGACCTCTAAGGCTCGAAATGAGTCCCGACGACTAAAACTTGACAAGAAGCACCCATCAGGCACCCAACTCGACACCCATGGGATGCCGACCCACCCGGGCTTCCACCTAGCACACCTTGGCACCCACCCACCCTCGCACCCAACCTCGCACCCAACTTAGCACCTTTGAACCCACATTGGCACTCACCCTGACCCTGGCACCTTGGAACCCACATTGGCACTCACCTTGACCCTGGCACCCACCTTTGCACTCACCTTGGGACCCACCCTGGCTCCCACCTCGGCACCCACCCAGACACCCACCTTGGTTCCTTGGCACCCACCTTGGATCCTTGGCACCCACCCCGACACCCACCTTGGCACGCAACTTGGCTACTTGCCACCCACCTTGGCTCCTTGACGCCCACCCCGACAACCACCCCGTGACCTACCCTGGCTAGGGTTGGTGCACACCCACCCTGGTGCCCACCTTGGCACCCACCCTATGACCCACCTTGGCACGCACCTTAGTACCCACCCCGTTACCCACCCTAGGACCCACCCCGTGACCCACCTTGGCCAGGGTGGGTGCACCCACCCTGGTGCCCACCTTGGCACCCACCCATCCTAGCACCCAGCCTGTGACCGGGCTTGGAACCCAACCTTGCACCCGCACCCGTCTTGGCCAGTGTGGGTGCGCACCCATCCTGGCACCCACGTTGTGACACACCCTTTAACCCACGCACCCTAGCACCCACGTTGGCACCCACCTTGGAACCCAACCTAGCAACTTGGCACCCACCCCGTGACCCACCTTGGCATCCACCATAGCAGTCGCCGACTTGGCACCCACCTCGGCACCCACCTTGACACTTGTGGACCCACCTTGCCACTCACCCTAGCATCGACCCATCCTAGCACCCACCCTGGCACCTTTGCACCCTAGCACTCACCCATCCTAGCACCTAACCTGTGACCCACCTTGACACTCACCCTCGCACCCACCTTGGAACCCAACCTAGCACCCACCCACCCTGACACCAACCCTAGCACCTACCCACCCTTGCACCCACCCTGTGACCCATCTTGGCACCCACCCATCCTACCACTCAACCTATCACCCACCTTCTCACCCACCTTGGCATCCACCTTAGCACCCACCCACACTGGCACCTTGGCACCCACCTCGGGCAAGGTGGGTGCACACCCACCCTGGCACCCAATTTAGAACCCACCGAGCATGTTACCCACCTTGGCACCCACATTGCAGCCCACCCTAGTACCCACCCTATGACCCACATTGGCATCCACACCCTAGCACCCAGGCACCTCGACACCCGCCTTGACACCCACCCTAGCACTGAACCTGTGACCCACCTTGGAACTCACCCTAGAACCCACCCACCCTGTGAACCACCTTGGCATCCACCTTAGCACCCACCCACCTTGGCACCCACTCTAGCACTCACCCATCCTAACACCCAACTTGTTACCCACCTTGGCACCCGCCCTCGCGTCCACCTTGAAACCCACCCTAGCACCCACCCACGCAGGAGCCCACCTTGGCACCCAACCTAACACCCACGCATCCTGGCACCCAACTTGTGACCCACCTTGGAACCCACCCTAGTACCCACCTTTGAACCCACTATATCACCAACCCACCTTGGCACCCACCCTATGACCCTCTTTGGAATCCCCCTAGCACGCACCCACCCTGGCACCCACCATGGAGCGCACCCTAGCACCCACCCACCTCGGCACGCACCTCAACACCCACCTTGGTGTGCGCACTGCGCCAACCTCTCAAAGACCCTATGTGGTGCGCTCCAAAGTGTACACCTTTGGTGCGCTCCAAGGTGCGCACCTTTGGTGCACACCGAGGTGCACACCAAAGTGTGCACCGAGGTGAGCACCAAAGTGCACTCCAGGGTGCACACCAAGGCGTGCACCTTTGGTGCGGTCAATGCAAACGAATTCGGAAGTTGGGGTCGATGTCCTAATCGCTGCTGCAGACTACACGTATGAGAATCGGACAAATAGCTTTATATAGGGGAGGTGTTGCGTTTGATGGGTCGACTCCCCTGGTTGTGTGCACTGCACCAACTTCAAAGACCCTGTCTTGTTTAAGAAGTCAAAAGTTGGGGTGGATGTCCTAATCATTGCTGCAGTCTACGCATGTATGAGAATCAGACAAATAGCTTATATAGGGGAGGTGTTGCATTCGGTGGGTTGACTCCCCTGGTTGTGCGCACTGCGCCAACCTCAAAGACCCCGCATAGCAGAAGAAGTCGGAAGTCGGATTTTGGTGAGCACCAAGGCGTGCACCTTTGGTGCGGTCAACGCAGACGAATTCAGAAGTTGGGGTGGATGTCCTAATCGTTGTTGCAGGCTACACATGTATGAGAATCAGACAAATAGCTTATATAGGGGAGGTGTTGGGTTTGATGGGTCAACTCCCTTGGTTGTGCGCATTACGCCAACCTCAAAGACCTTGTTTTCGTTAAGAAGTCAAAAGTTGGGGTCAATGTCCTAATGGCTCCTGCAGGCTACACATGTATGAGAATCGGACAAATAGCTTATATAGGGGAGGTGTTGGGTTTGATGGGTCGACTCCCCTGGTTGTGCGCATTACGTCAACCTCAAAGACCTTGTTTTCGTTAAGAAGTCAAAAGTTGGGGTCGATGTCCTAATTGCTCCTGTAGACTACACATGTATGAGAATCAGACAAATAGCTTATATAGGGGAGGTGTTGGGTTTGATGGGTTGACTCCCCTAGTTGTTCGCATTACACCAACCTCAAAGACCTTGTTTTCGTTTAGAAGCCGAAAGTTGGGGTCGATGTCCTAATTGCTCCTGCAGGCTACGCATGTATGAGAATCAGACAAATAGCTTATATAGGGGAGGTGTTGGGTTTGATGGGTCGACTCCCCTGGTTGTGCGCATTGCGCCAACCTCAAAGACCCTGCATTGCGGATGAAGTCGAAAGTCAGAGTTTGGTGTGCTACAAGGTGTGGTCGAAGGTGCTCACCTAGGTGTGCACCTTTGGAGCACAGGAAAAGTGCCCTCCAAAAGTGCGCACCTTTGGAGTGCACAAAAGTGCCCTCCAAAAGTGCGCACCTTTGGAGCGCAGAAAAGTGCCCTCCAAAAAGTGCCCTCCAAAAGTGCGCACCTTTGGAGCGCAGAAAAGTGCCCTCCAAAAAGTGCCCTCCAAAAGTGCGCACCTTTGGAGCGCAGAAAAGTGCCCTCCAAAAAGTGCCCTCCAAAAGTGCGCACCTTTGGAGCGCAGAAAAGTGCCCTCCAAAAGTGCGCACCTTTGGAGCGCAGAAAAGTGCCCTCCAAAAAGTGCCCTCCAAAAGTGCGCACCTTTGGAGCGCAGAAAAGTGCCCTCCAAAAAGTGCCCTCCAAAAGTGCGCACCTTTGGAGCGCAGAAAAGTGCCCTCCAAAAAGTGCCCTCCAAAAGTGCGCACCTTTGGAGCGCAGAAAAGTGCCCTCCAAAAAGTGCCCTCCAAAAGTGCGCACCTTTGGAGCGCAGAAAAGTGCCCTCCAAAAAGTGCCCTCCAAAAGTGCGCACCTTTGGAGCGCAGAAAAGTGCCCTCCAAAAGTGCGCACCTTTGGAGCGCACAAAAGTGCCCTCCAAAAGTGCGCACTTTTGGTGCGCACCAAGGCGCTGGTTCGGTCGTTGCAGGCGAGTTCGGAAGTTGGGGTCGATGTCCTGAGCGGAGGTGCAAACTACACAGGTGTCGGAATCGGACAAATAGCTTATATAGGGGAGGTGTATGCTTCGATGGGTCGACTCCCCAGGTTGAGCGCACCGCGCCAACCTCAAAGACCCTACGGTATGGATGAAGTCGGAAGTTGGGTCCGATGACCAATTCGATTAGTAGGTATGCTCATGAGGTCGGAATTTGGGTCCGATGACCTGCCATGTGCAGGAAGGCGAATGTTGACACTGTGCGTTGCAAGGTGCACACCAAGGCGCTGGTGCGGTCTTTTTAGTCGAGTTCGGAAGTTGGGGTCGATGTCCTGATCGGAGGTGCAAGCTACACAGGTGTGGGAATCGGACAAATAGCTTATATAGGGGAGGTGTATGCTTCGTTGGGTCGACTCCCCGGGTTGAGCGCACCGCGCCAACCTCAAAGACCCTACGGTATGGATGAAGTCGGAAGTTGGGTCCGATGACCGATTCGATATGTAGGCATACTCGCGAGGTCGGAATTTGGGTCCGATGACCTGCCACGTGCAGGAAGGCGAATGTTGGCACTGTGCGTTGCAAGGTGCGCACCAAGGCGCTGGTTCGGTCGTTGGAGGCGAGTTCGGAAGTTGGGGTCGATGTCTTGATCGGAGGTGCAAACTACACAGGTGTGGGAATCGGACAAATAGCTTATATAGGGGAGGTGTATGCTTCGTTGGGTCGACTCCCCGGGTTGAGCGCACCGCGCCAACCTCAAAGACCCTACGGTATGGATGAAGTCGGAAGTTGGGTCCGATGACCGATTCGATATGTAGGCATACTCGCGAGGTCGGAATTTGGGTCCGATGACCTGCCATGTGCAGGAAGGCGAATGTTGGGACTGTGCGTCGCAAGGTGCGCACCAAGGCGCTGGTGCCGTCGTTGCAGTCGAGTTCGGAAGTTGGGGTCGATGTCCTGGTCAGAGGTGCAAACTACACAGGTGTGGGAATCGGACAAATAGCTTATATAGGGGAGGTGTATGCTTCGATGGGTCGACTCCCTGGGTTGAGCGCACCGCGCCAACCTCAAAGACCCTACAGTATGGATGAAGTCGGAAGTTGGGTCCGATGACCGATTCGATACGTAGGCATATTGGCGAGGTCTGAATTTGTGTCCGATGACCTGCCATGCGCAGGAAGGCGGAATTTGGGTCCGATGACCGAGTTGATGGCGTGCCATGCGCAGAAAGGCGGAATTTGGGTCCGATGACCGAGTTGATGTTGATGGCCCGCCATGCACAGGAAGGCGGAATTTGGGTCCGATGACCGATTTGAAGGCGTGCCATACGCAAAAAGGCGGAGTTTGGGTCCGATGACCGAGTTGATATTGATGGCCCGCCATGCGCAGGAAGGCGGAATTTGGGTCCGATGACCTGACATACGCATGGAGTCCGACTCGGGGGCCGATGTTCGATTCGATGACTTGCATTGTGGGTAAAGTCGGAAGTTGTGGTCTTTGACCCGATTCGATGACCAGACTTCGGCTGCTTGAGAATCGGACAAATAACTTATATAGGGGAGGTAGTGTTCTCGAGCATCCTCCCCCCGTGCCCGTTTATGTCGATTGATGCTGGTGCTCGACTGGTTGGAGCGCTCGGATGCAAAAATCTTGCACCAGGATTTATCGATTGTGATGGACACGGCAAGTCTCCTGATTGCTATGCAGGAGCTCATCGTGAATCTCTATGCGGCCTTGGTATGGACTCGACCTGCGGAATGGTTCGGCAATGGTAGTCGCTCCAACACGTCCTTGCAATGGCCACAGAGGTGATTCGACTAGAGCTCCAGTCTAGCTTTTGGGTTGCTTGGCGGACTGGTATAGCCGCGATCGAGTTCCGGCCATGAACGTTTTAGATAGCTCTTGGGCTTTCTGGGACGGAAGTCGGAAGTTTGGGCTGTTGTCCGATTTGATGACCATTCTTCGGATGTGTGAGAATCGGACAAATAACTTATATAGGGGACTGTGTTGTCTCACGCAGCCCCCTCCGTGCCCCTCTATCTCGACCGATGTTGGTGCTTGAAAGGGTTGGGATCGCTCGGATTTATAAACGTGCACCACCATTTGTCGAGTGTGAGGGACGCGGCAGGTCTCCTAAATGCTATGCGGGCGCTCTCTGAGAATCTCTATCCGGCCTCGACACAGACTAGTCTTGCTGAATGGTTTGGCACTGGTAGTCGATCCAACACGTCGTTGTTGTGGCCGCCTAGGCGATTCGATTCGAGCCCCCGTCTAGCTTTTGGGTTGCTTGGCGGATTTTGCCCTATCCGCAAGTGAGCTCGGTCCCTAAACGTTCGAGAAACCCGATTGCTATGCGCCGACTCTCTTTCTTGCGAGCCTCCATCTAGCTTTTGGGTCTCTACGGAACGGAAGTCGGAATCTGGGACCGTTGTTTGATTCGACGAGGCAGGACTACGGTTGTGCGAGAATCGGACAAATAACTTATATAGGGGAGGTGTTGACTGGAGCATTCTCCCCCGTGCCCCTCTAACTCGACCAATGCTGGCGCTCGAACGGTGGTAGCGCTCGGATTTTCATTGAGCGCCAGCATTGGTCGATTTAGAGGGGCATGCGAGATTCCCGAATGCTATGCGAGGGCTCTAACGGAAATGTCTATTGGTTTCGGTATGGATGCAATTGCGAGTGTTCGCAAAGGTAGTCGTTCCGATGCGTCCATGTCGTGGCCAAATCGATAATTCGATTTGAGCCCTCGTATAGCATTTGGGTCTCTCGATGTGATTCCGCATTCCAGTCCCTTTGGGCACTGCTTGAGCCGCCATCCCAGGGGGGTTCCCTTCCCAATAATCTGCCTCGCAACCCGATTGCTATGCGGTGAGGCTCCTCGGCCGCCTCGGAACTATCTGTGTATCAGACGCATCGCGGGATAAGGGGTTGGCAACGGTAGTCGCCCCAAGCGCGTCCGATGCTTGGACCATTCCGAGGCGGCCCTGAAGCCTCTTCCGTCTAGCCGTTGGGTCCTTCTCGCCGCATCCCTCGCCTCGCACCCCGATTGCTATGCGGTGAGGCTCCTCGGCCGCTCGGAACTATCTGTGTATCGGACGCGTCGCGGGATAAGGGGTTGTCACTGGTAGTCGCCCCAAGCGCGTCCGATGCTTGGACCATTCCGAGGCGGCCCTGAAGCCTCTTCCGTCTAGCCGTTGGGTCCTTCTCGCCGCATCCCTCGCCTCGCACCCCGATTGCTATGCGGTGAGGCTCCTCGGGCCGCCTCGGAACTATCTGTGTATCGGACGCGTCGCGGGATAAGGGGTTGTCATTGGTAGTCGCCCCAAGCGCGTCCGATGCTTGGACCATTCCGAGGCGGCCCCTGAAGCCTCTTCCGTCTAGCCGTTGGGTCCTTCTCGCCGCATCCCTCGCCTCGCACCCCCGATTGCTATGCGGTGAGGCTCCTCGGCCGCCTCGGAACTATCTGTGTATCGGACGCGTCGCGGGATAAGGGGTTGTCACTGGTAGTCGCCCCAAGCGCGTCCGATGCTTGGACCATTCCGAGGCGGCCCTGAAGCCCTCTTCCGTCTAGCCGTTGGGTCCTTCTCGCCGCATCCCTCGCCTCGCACCCCGATTGCTATGCGGTGAGGCTCCTCGGCCGCCTCGGAACTATCTGTGTATCGGACGCGTCGCGGGATAAGGGGTTGTCCTGGTAGTCGCCCCAAGCGCGTTCGATGCTTGGACCATTCCGAGGCGGCCCAGAAGCCTCTTCCGTCTAGCCGTGGGTCCTTCTCGCCGCATCCCTCGCCTCGCACCCCGATTGCTATGCGGTGAGGCTCCTCGGCCGCCTTGGAACTATCTGTGTATCGGACGCGTCGCGGATAAGGGGTTGTCACTGGTAGTCGCCCCAAGCGCGTCCGATGCTTAGACCATTCCGAGGCGGACCCGAAGCCTCTTCCGTCTAGCCGTTGGGTCCTTCTCGCCGCATCCTTCGCCTCGCACCCCCGATTGCTATGCGGTGAGGCTCCTCGGCCGCCTCGGAACTATCTGTGTATCGGACGCGTCGCGGGATAAGGGGTTGGTCACTGGTAGTCGCCCCAAGCGCGTCCGATGCTAGGACCATTCCGAGGCGGACCCGAAGCCTCTTCCGTCTAGCCGTTGGGTCCTTCTCGCCGCATCCCTCGCCTCGCACCCCCGATTGCTATGCGGTGAGGCTCCTCGGCCGCCTTGGAACTATCTGTGTATCGGACGCGTCGCGGGATAAGGGGTTGTCACTGGTAGTCGCCCCAAGCGCGTCCGATGCTTGGACCATTCCGAGGCGGACCCGAAGCCTCTTTCGTCTAGCCGTTGGGTCCTTCTCGCCGCATCCCTCGCCTCGCACCCCGATTGTCTATGCGGTGAGGCTCCTCGGCCGCCTTGGAACTATCTGTGTATCGGACGCGTCGCGGGATAAGGGTTGTCACTGGTAGTCGCCCCAAGCGCGTCCGATGCTTGGACCATTCCGAGGCGGACCCGAAGCCTCTTCCGTCTAGCCGTTGGGTCCTTCTCGCCGCATCCCTCGCCTCGCACCCCCGATTGCTATGCGGTGAGGCTCCTCGGCCGCCTTGGAACTATCTGTGTATCGGACGCGTCGCGGGATAAGGGGTTGTCACTGGTAGTCGCCCCAAGCGCGTCCGATGCTTGGGACCATTCCGAGGCGGCCCCGAAGCCTCTTCCGTGTTAGCCGTTGGGTCCATCTCGCCGCATCCCTCGCCTCGCACCCCGATTGCTATGCGGTGAGGCTCCTCGGCCGCCTTGGAACTATCTGTGTATCGGACGCGTCGCGGGATAAGGGGGTTGTCACTGGTAGTCGCCCCAAGCGCGTCCGATGCTTGGACCATTCCGAGGCGGCCCCGAAGCCTCTTCCGTGTAGCCGTTGGGTCCTTCTCGCCGCATCCCCTCGCCTCGCACCCCCGATTGCTATGCGGTGAGGCTCCTCGGCCGCCTTGGAACTATCTGTGTATCGGACGCGTCGCGGGATAAGGGGTTGTCACTGGTAGTCGCCCCAAGCGCGTCCGATGCTTGGACCATTCCGAGGCGGACCTGAAGCCTCTTCCCTCTAGCCGTTGGGGCTTTCTCGCCGCATCCCTCGCCTCGCACCCTGATTGCTATGCTGTGAGGCTCCTCGGCCGCCTTGGAACTATCTGTGTATCGGACGCATCGCGGGATAAGGGGTTGGCAGTGGTAGTCGCCCCAAGCGCATCCGATGCTTGGACCATTCCGAGGCGGCCCTGCAGCCTCTTCCGTCTAGCCGTTGGGGCCATCTCGCCGCATCCCCCCACCTCGCACCACGATTGCTATGCGGTGAGCGCTCCTTGGCCGCCTCGGAACTATCTGTGTATCGGACGCATCGCGGGATAAGGGGTTGTCACTGGTAGTCGCCCCAGAGCGCGTCCGATGCTTGGACTATTCCGAGGCGGCCCTGCAGCCTCTTCCGTCTAGCCGTTGGGGCCATCTCGCTGCATCCCCCACCTCCTCGGCCGCCTCGGAACTATCTGTGTATCGGACGCATCGCGGGATAAGGGGTTGGCAGTGGTAGTCGCCCCAAGCGCGTCCGATGCTTGGACTATTCCGAGGCCAGCCCTGCAGCCTCTTCCGTCTAGCCTTTGGGGCCATCTCGCCGCATCCCTCGCCTCGCACCCCGATTGCTATGCGGTGAGGCTCCTCGGCCGCCTGGGAACTATCTTCGTATCGGACGCATCGCGGGATAAGGGGGTTGTCACTGGTAGTCGCCCCAAGCGCGTCCGATGCTTGGACCTATTCCGAGGCGGCCCTGGTGGCCTCTTCCGTCTAGCCGTTGGGGCCATCTCGCCGCATCCCCCACCTCGCACCCCGATTGCTATGCGGTGAGGCTCTTCGGCCGCCTTGGAACTATCTTCGTATCGGGACGCATTGCGGGATAAGGGGTTGTCACTGGTAGTGGCCCCAAGCGCGTCCGATGCTTGGACTATTCCGAGGCGGCCCTGCAGCCTCTTCCGTCTAGCCGTTGGGGCCATCTCGCCGCATCCCCCACCTCGCACCCCGATTGCTATGCGGTGAGGCTCCTCGGCCGCCTTGGAACTATCTTCGTATCGGACGCATCGCGGGATAAGGGGTTGTCACTGGTAGTCGCCCCAAGCGCGTCCGATGCTTGGACTATTCCGACGCGGCCCTGTGGCCTCTTCCGTCTAGCCGTTGGGGCCATCTCGCCGCATCCCCCACCTCGCACCCCCGATTGCTATGCGGTGAGGCTCCTCGGCCGCCTTGGAACCATCTTCGTATCGGACGCATCGCGGGATAGGGGGCTGTCACTGGTAGTCGCCCCAAGCGTGTCCGATGCTTGGACCATTCCTAGGCGGCCCTGATGCCTCTTCCGTCTAGCCGTTGGGGCCTTCCCGCCCCATCCCTCGCCTCGCACCCCCGATTGCTATGCGGTGAGGCTCCTCGGCCGCCTTGGAACCATCTGTGTATCGGACGCTCGCGGATAAGGGGTTGGCACTGGCAGTCGCCCCAAGCGCGGTCCGATGCTTGGACCATTCCGAGGTGGCCCTGAAGCCTCTTCCGTCTAGCCGTTGGGGCCTTCCCGCCCCATCCCTCGCCTCGCACCCCGATTGATATGCGGTGAGGCTCCTCGGCCGCCTTGGAACTATCTGTGTATCGGACGCATCGCGGGATAAGGGGTGGCACTGGTAGTCGTCCCAATCGCATCCGATGCTTGGACCATTCCGAGGCGGCCCTGCAGCCTCTTCCGTTTAGCCGTCGGGGCCTTCCCGCCGCATCCCTCGCCTCGCATCCCGATTCCTATGCGGTGAGTCTTCTCGGCCGCCGCGGAACTATACCTGTTATTGCTACTGCATCCTTCGGCTGGTAACCTCCTCTGCCGCCTTGGAACGTTCTCTTTGTCGGACGCGTCGCGGGATAAGGGGTTGGCACTGGTAGTCGCCCCAAGCGCGCCCGATGCATAGACCGCTCCGAGTCGACCTTGCTTTCAGCCTCTCACATGCATAGACCTCTCTGAGTCGACCCTGCAGCCTCTCACGTTTAGCCTTTGGAATCTCGCCTCACAACATGATTGCTATCCTTGATGCATCCCTTGCCTCGAGCCCTGATTGCTTTCTTGGCTGCATCCCTCCTCTCCTCACAGCCCGGTTGTCATCACTGCTTCATCCGTCGCTTCATGCATTCTGGCTGCTGGGCCCTTCCCACCGCACACCTCGATTGCTATCTCTTCTGCATCACACACCC
>NW_026729018.1:230000-255000 GCF_030272615.1 Cryptomeria japonica | reverse complement strand
CGCACCTCCGCCAGGGTGGGCACCTTGGTGCGCACAACTTGCCTGGGCTGCGCACCAGGAAGGGCTCAAGATGGCACCCGCGTTCCGTTTTTTTCACTATCTTTCAGAACGGAAATTTTAAAATCTCGTTTTTTTTTGCCTTTTCTGGAAATTAGTGAAGGCAGCGCATCAAAGGTGCGCAACGCTGGTGCGAACCTGGGAGCGCTCCGATGTGTGCTCCAAGGTGCGGCGTGCACGAAGTCGGACCCCGGTTTGCCCCGGGTGCGCACCTCGCGTGCACCTTGGTGCGCACACCTTGGCTGGGTTGCGCGCCCTGGTGGGCACCATGGTGCGCACCAAGGAGCGCTCCGAAGTGTGCTCCAAGGTGCGGCGTGCACGAAGTCGGAGCCCGGTTTGCCCCGGGTGCGCACCTCGCGTGCACCTTCGCCGCGGTGGGCACCATGGCGTGCACGAAGTCGGAGCCCGGTTTGCCCCGGGTGCGCACCTCGCGTGCACCTTCGCCGGGGTGGGCACCTTGGTGTGCAGACCTTGGCTGGGTTGCGCGCCCTGGTGGGCACCATGGTGCGCACCAAGGAGCGCTCCGAAGTGTGCTCCAAGGTGCGGCCTGCACGAAGTCGGAGCCCGGTTTGCCCCGGGTGTGCACCTCGGGTGGGCACCTTGGTGCGCATGCCTTGCCTGGGCTGCGCACCAGGGCGGGCTCAAGATGGCACCCGCGTTCCTTTTTTTTCACTATCTTTCAAAACGGAAATTTTAAAATCTCATTTTTTTTTGCCTTTTTCTGGAAATTAGTGAAGGCAGCGCATCAAAGGTGCGCACCTCGCTGCCCACCACGGTGCGCAACGCCGGTGGGCACCCGGGAGTGCTTCGAAGTGTGCTCCAAGGTGCTGCGTGCACGTTGTCGGAGCCCGGTTTGCCCCGGGTGCGCACCTCGCGTGCACCTTCGTCGGGGTGGGCACCTTGGCTGGGTTTGCCCCGGCTGCGCTCCGAAGCGGGGTTATTGGAGCGCCGCCTCTTTTTTTGTCGGAGCGTTTGGTGGGGTTTCTCGCATTGGCTCTTCCGAGGCCCGGTTGCCACCCTGGCGCGCACGAAGTCGGAAGTAGGGTTAATTGCCCGGGTGCGCACCTTTGCCAGGGTGGGCACCTTACCTGGGCTGCGCACCAGGGCGGGCTCAAGATGGCACGCGCGTTCCGTTTTTTTCACTATCTTTCAAAACGGAAATTTTAAAATCTCCTTTTTTTTTTGCCTTTTCTGGAAATTAGTGAAGGCAGCGCATCAAAGGTGCGCACCTCGCTGCCCACCTTGGTGTGCTCTGAGGTGCGCACCCGGGAGCGCTACGAAGTGTGCTCCAAGGTGCGGCGTGCACGTTGTCGGAGCCCGGTTTGCCCCGGGTGCGCACCTCGCCTGCACCTTGGCCGGGGTGGGCACCTTGGCTGGGTTTGCCCAGGGTGCGCTCCGAAGCGGGGTTACTGGAGCGCCCCCTCTTTTTTTGTCAGAGCGTTTGGTGGGGTTTCTCGCATTGGCTCTTCCCAGGCCCGGTTGTTGGGTGCGCTCCCACCCTGGCGCGCGCGAAGTTGGAAGTTGGGTTAATTGCCCGGGCGCGCACCTTCGCCAGGGTGGGCACCTTGGTGCGCACACCTTGGCTGGGCTGCGCACCAGGGCGGGCTCAAGATGGCACCAGCATTCCCTTTTTCTCACTATCTTTCAAAACGGAAATTTTAAAATCTCGTTTTTTTTTTGCCTTTTATGGAAATTAGTGAAGGCATCGCATCAAAGGTGCGCACCTCGCTGCCCACCTTGGTGTGCTCCGAGGTGCCCACCACGGTGCGCAACGCCGGTGCGAACCCGGGAGCGCCCCGATGTGTGCTCCAAGGTGCGGCGTGCACGAAGTCGGACCCCGGTTTGCCCCGGGTGCGCACCTCGCGTGCACCTTGGTGCGCACACCTTGGCTGGGTTGCGCGGCCTGGTGGGCACCATGGTGCGCACCAAGGAGCGCTCCGAAGTGTGCTCCAAGGTGCGGCGTGCACGAAGTCGGAGCCCGGTTTGCCCCGGGTACGCACCTCGCGTGCACCTTCGCCGGGGTGGGCACCTCGGCTGGGTTGCGCGCCCTGGTGCGCACCAAGGAGCGCTCCGAAGTGTGCTCCAAGGTGCGGCGTGCACGAAGTCGGAGCCCGGTTTGCCCCGGGTGCGCACCTTCGCCGCGGTGCGCACCATGGCGTGCACGAAGTCGGAGCCCGGTTTGCCCCGGGTGCGCACCTCGCGTGCACCTTCGGCGGGGTTGCGCGCCCTGGTGGGCACCATGGTGCGCACCAAGGAGCGCTCCGAAGTGTGCTCCAAGGTGCGGCGTGCACGAAGTCGGAGCCCGGTTTGCCCCGGGTGCGCACCTCGCGTGCACCTTCGGCGGGGTTGCGCGCCCTGGTGGGCACCATGGTGCGCACCAAGGAGCGCTCCGAAGTGTGCTCCAAGGTGCGGCGTGCACGAAGTCGGAGCCCGGTTTGCCCCGGGTGCGCACCTCGCGTGCACCTTCGCCGCGGTGGGCACCATGGCGTGCACGAAGTCGGAGCCCGGTTTGCCCCGGGTGCGCACCTCGCGTGCACCTTCGCCGGGGTGGGCACCTCGGCTGGGTTGCGCGCCCTGGTGCGCACCAAGGAGCGCTCCGAAGTGTGCTCCAAGGTGCGGCGTGCACGAAGTCGGAGCCCGGTTTGCCCCGGGTGCGCACCTCGCGTGCACCTTCGCCAGGGTGGGCACCTCGGTGCGCACACCTTCTCAATGTTTTCTTGCCTTTTCTGGAAATTGGTGAAGGCAGCGCATCAAAGGTGCGCACCTCGGTGTGCTCCGAGGTGCGAACCCGAGAGCGCTCCGAGGTGCCCACGAAGTCGAAAGTCGGGTTAATTGCATTGTTTTCCCCGGGTGCGCTCCGAGGTGCGCAACATCGGCGCGCACCAAGGAGGGCTCCGAAGTGTGCTCCAAGGTGCGCACGATGGCGTGCACCTCTGGTGCGCACGATTCGGAGCTCGGTTTGACCGGGGTGCGCACACCTTGGCTGGGTTGCGCACCTTTTGTGCGCTCCAAGGTGCGCACGAAGTCGGAGCTCGGTTTGCCCCGGGTGCGCACCTTCGCCAGGGTGCGCACCTTGATGCGCACGCCTTGGCTGGGCTGCGCACCTTGGTGGGCGCCATGGTGCGCACCTTTCGTGCGCTCCAAGGTGCGCACGAAGTCGGAGCTCGGTTTGCCCCGGGTGCGCACCTTGGTGGGCGCCATGGTGCACTCCGAGGTGCCCAAGATTGGTGCGCACCAAGGAGCGCTCCGAAGTGCGCTCCAAGGTGCGCGCGAAGTCGAAAGTTGGGTTAATTGTCCGGTTTGCCTCGGGTGCGCACCTTGCGTGCACCTTCGCCAGGGTGGGCGCCTTGGTGCGCACACCTTGGCTGGGCTGCGCACACCTTGGCACCCGCGTTTCCTTCATTTTAAATTTTTTTTTTTTACAATCTCTCAAGTGGGAAATTCTATAATCTCAACTTTTTTTGCCTTTTCAGGAAACTTTTGAATGGAGCGCATCATTGGTGCGCTCCGAAGTGTGCTCCAAAGCTCTCTCCAGCTGCGTGCACCTGCCCCGGCCGCGCACCCGGCCCCGCCCAGCTTCGCTCACCTGTCCCGGGCGTCTGGTGCGGAACCTTAGAGTAAGAAACATCACCGTGCACCTTGGCCAACGTGCGCGACTCGACCGAGCGCGCACTGGCCGAGGTGCACACCGATTTCACCTGGGTGCGCGCGCAGCACCTCGGGCGCACCGGGGTGCGCGCACAACGCCCGGGTTGCACCGTGGCCTGTGTGCTCGGGGCGCCTCGGGTGCGCGCTCGGTGTCGCCCCCGCGCGCGCGGTAGTGCGGGCAGCGCACCCCGGCCCGGCCCGGCCCCGACGAGAACGCAAACGGGCAAAAGGTTTATTCAAATAGCATTGCGACGCCCGGCGAAAAACTAAAAAAGGGTGCAACACCGGGACTTCCCGGGAGGTCACCCATCCCAGTACTACTCCGGCCCAAGCGCGCTTAACTGCGGAGTTCTGATGGGATCCGGTGCACTAACGCTGGTATGATCGCACCCGTTATGAGCTTGTCGCAGTGTGTACTTAGCAAACCGCGACCCACGTGCGAATCCACCCCGGCCACCCACCCCCGTCGAGGTGCACACCCTCCCTCGCGAAGTGCGCCCCGTTCGCCAAGTGTGAGCCCTGCCCGGGTGCGCGCACCTTGCTAGGGCGTCGGGTGTGCACCCGGCCCGGCCTACGTGCGTGCACCTGGAGGGGGCGTCGTGTGCGTGCAGTGTCCCGTCTGCAACGCGGTGCCCACACACCACCTCGGGCGCAACGACCTGCGCTCACATGTGGGCCGAGTGCACCTTGGTGCATGTTCGGGGCGCCTCGGGTGCACGCTCGATCTTGCCCCGGTGCACCAAGGCGCTCGGTTTGCCCCGGGTGCGCACTTGGTGCAAGGTGGGCACCCAAAATAGGGATCAAGCACCAAAACACAAGTTTCGGGATGCAAAATGGGACCCAAGGACCACAAATGCGTTCCAAGACCCATGATGGGTCCACGAGAACAAAAATGTGTTCCGAGACTTAATAAACAAATATTGGGTTTTAGGAGAAGAAACATGCTCTGATGCCCAAAACGAGAATCGACCCCGAAAAGGCCACAGGCCAAAAGTGGGATGCGAGACAAAAAAAAATGGGACCCGAGGACCAAAATTGGGTTCCCAGGTCGAAGACAGGGCAACCGGACAAGAAACGACCTCTAAGGCTCGAAATGAGTCCCGACGACTAAAACTTGACAAGAAGCACCCATCAGGCACCCAACTCGACACCCATGGGATGCCGACCCACCCGGGCTTCCACCTAGCACACCTTGGCACCCACCCACCCTCGCACCCAACCTCGCACCCAACTTAGCACCTTTGAACCCACATTGGCACTCACCCTGACCCTGGCACCTTGGAACCCACATTGGCACTCACCTTGACCCTGGCACCCACCTTTGCACTCACCTTGGGACCCACCCTGGCTCCCACCTCGGCACCCACCCAGACACCCACCTTGGTTCCTTGGCACCCACCTTGGATCCTTGGCACCCACCCCGACACCCACCTTGGCACGCAACTTGGCTACTTGCCACCCACCTTGGCTCCTTGACGCCCACCCCGACAACCACCCCGTGACCTACCCTGGCTAGGGTTGGTGCACACCCACCCTGGTGCCCACCTTGGCACCCACCCTATGACCCACCTTGGCACGCACCTTAGTACCCACCCCGTTACCCACCCTAGGACCCACCCCGTGACCCACCTTGGCCAGGGTGGGTGCCTTGGTGCGCACAACTTGCCTGGGCTGCACACCAGGGCGGGCTCAAGATGGCACCCGCGTTCCGTTTTTTTCACTATCTTTCAAAACGGAAATTTTAAAATCTCATTTTTTTCTTTTTTTTGCCTTTTCTGGAAATTAGTGAAGGCAGCGCATCAAAGGTGCGCAATGCTGGTGCGAACCCGGGAGCGCTCCGATGTGTGCTCCAAGGTGCGGCGTGCACGAAGTCCGAGCCCGGTTTGCCCCGGGTGCGCACCTCGCGTGCACCTTCGCCGGGGTGAGCACCTTGGCTGGGTTGCGCGCCCTGGTGCGTACCAAGGAGCGCTCTGAAGTGTGCTCCAAGGTGCGGCGTGCACGAAGTCGGAGCCCGGTTTGCCCCGGGTGTGCACCTCGGGTGCGCACCTCGCGTGCACCTTCGCTGCGGTGGGCACCTTGGCTGGGTTGCGCGCCTTGGTGGGCACCATGCAGTGCACGAAGTCGGAGCCCGGTTTGCCCCGGGCGCGCACCTCCGCCAGGGTGGGCACCTTGGTGCGCACAACTTGCCTGGGCTGCGCATCAGGAAGGGCTCAAGATGGCACCCGCGTTCCGTTTTTTTCACTATCTTTCAGAACGGAAATTTTAAAATATCGTTTTTTTTTGCCTTTTCTGGAAATTAGTGAAGGCAGCGCATCAAAGGTGCGCAACGCTGGTGCGAACCTGGGAGCGCTCCGATGTGTGCTCCAAGGTGCGGCGTGCACGAAGTCGGAGCCCGGTTTGCCTCGGGTGCGCCCTGGTGGGCACCATGGTGCGCACCAAGGAGCGCTCCGAAGTGTGCTCCAAGGTGCGGCCTGCACGAAGTCGGAGCCCGGTTTGCCCCGGGTGTGCACCTCGGGTGGGCACCTTGGTGCGCATGCCTTGCCTGGGCTGCGCACCAGGGCGGGCTCAAGATGGCACCCGCGTTCCTTTTTTTTCACTATCTTTCAAAACGGAAATTTTAAAATCTCATTTTTTTTTGCCTTTTTCTGGAAATTAGTGAAGGCAGCGCATCAAAGGTGCGCACCTCGCTGCCCACCACGGTGCGCAACGCCGGTGGGCACCCGGGAGTGCTTCGAAGTGTGCTCCAAGGTGCTGCGTGCACGTTGTCGGAGCCCGGTTTGCCCCGGGTGCGCACCTCGCGTGCACCTTCGTCGGGGTGGGCACCTTGGCTTGGTTTGCCCCGGCTGCGCTCCGAAGCGGGGTTATTGGAGCGCCGCCTCTTTTTTTGTCGGAGCGTTTGGTGGGGTTTCTCGCATTGGCTCTTCCGAGGCCCGGTTGCCACCCTGGCGCGCACGAAGTCGGAAGTAGGGTTAATTGCCCGGGTGCGCACCTTTGCCAGGGTGGCACCTTACCTGGGCTGCGCACCAGGGCGGGCTCAAGATGGCACGCGCGTTCCGTTTTTTTCACTATCTTTCAAAACGGAAATTTTAAAATCTCCTTTTTTTTTTGCCTTTTCTGGAAATTAGTGAAGGCAGCGCATCAAAGGTGCGCACCTCGCTGCCCACCTTGGTGTGCTCTGAGGTGCGCACCCGGGAGCGCTACGAAGTGTGCTCCAAGGTGCGGCGTGCACGTTGTCGGAGCCCGGTTTGCCCCGGGTGCGCACCTCGCCTGCACCTTGGCCGGGGTGGGCACCTTGGCTGGGTTTGCCCAGGGTGCGCTCCGAAGCGGGGTTACTGGAGCGCCCCCTCTTTTTTTGTCAGAGAGTTTGGTGGGGTTTCTCGCATTGGCTCTTCCCAGGCCCGGTTGTTGGGTGCGCTCCCACCCTGGCGCGCGCGAAGTTGGAAGTTGGGTTAATTGCCCGGGCGCGCACCTTCGCCAGGGTGGGCACCTTGGTGCGCAAACCTTGGCTGGGCTGCGCACCAGGGCGGGCTCAAGATGGCACCAGCATTCCCTTTTTCTCACTATCTTTCAAAACGGAAATTTTAAAATCTCATTTTTTTTTTGCCTTTTATGGAAATTAGTGAAGGCATCGCATCAAAGGTGCGCACCTCGCTGCCCACCTTGGTGTGCTCCGAGGTGCCCACCACGGTGCGCAACGCCGGTGCGAACCCGGGAGCGCCCCGATGTGTGCTCCAAGGTGCGGCGTGCACGAAGTCGGACCCCGGTTTGCCCCGGGTGCGCACCTCGCGTGCACCTTGGTGCGCACACCTTGGCTGGGTTGCGCGGCCTGGTGGGCACCATGGTGCGCACCAAGGAGCGCTCCGAAGTGTGCTCCAAGGTGCGGCGTGCACGAAGTCGGAGCCCGGTTTGCCCCGGGTGCGCACCTTCGCCGCGGTGGGCACCATGGCGTGCACGAAGTCGGAGCCCGGTTTGCCCCGGGTGCGCACCTCGCGTGCACCTTCGCCGGGGTGGGCACCTCGGCTGGGTTGCGCGCCCTGGTGCGCACCAAGGAGCGCTCTGAAGTGTGCTCCAAGGTGCGGCGTGCACGAAGTCGGAGCCCGGTTTGCCCCGGGTGTGCACCTCGCGTGCGCACCTCGCGTGCACCTTCGCTGCGGTGGGCACCTTGGCTGGGTTGCGCACCTTGGTGGGCACCATGCAGTGCACGAAGTCGGAGCCTGGATTGCCCCGGGCGCGCACCTCCGCCAGGGTGGGCACCTTGGTGCGCACAACTTGCCTGGGGTGCGCACCAGGAAGGGCTCAAGATGGCACCCGCGTTCCGTTTTTTTCACTATCTTTCAGAACGGAAATTTTAAAATCTCGTTTTTTTTTGCCTTTTCTGGAAATTAGTGAAGGCAGCGCATCAAAGGTGCGCAACGCTGGTGCGAACCTGGGAGCGCTCCGATGTGTGCTCCAAGGTGCGGCGTGCACGAAGTCGGACCCCGGTTTGCCCCGGGTGCGCACCTCGCGTGCACCTTGGTGCGCACACCTTGGCTGGGTTGCGCGCCCTGGTGGGCACCATGGTGCGCACCAAGGAGCGCTCCGAAGTGTGCTCCAAGGTGCGGCGTGCACGAAGTCGGAGCCCGGTTTGCCCCGGGTGCGCACCTCGCGTGCACCTTCGCCGCGGTGGGCACCATGGCGTGCACGAAGTCGGAGCCCGGTTTGCCCCGGGTGCGCACCTCGCGTGCACCTTCGCCGGGGTGGGCACCTTGGTGTGCAGACCTTGGCTGGGTTGCGCGCCCTGGTGGGCACCATGGTGCGCACCAAGGAGCGCTCCGAAGTGTGCTCCAAGGTGCGGCCTGCACGAAGTCGGAGCCCGGTTTGCCCCGGGTGTGCACCTCGGGTGGGCACCTTGGTGCGCATGCCTTGCCTGGGCTGCGCACCAGGGCGGGCTCAAGATGGCACCCGCGTTCCTTTTTTTTCACTATCTTTCAAAATGGAAATTTTAAAATCTCATTTTTTTTTGCCTTTTTCTGGAAATTAGTGAAGGCAGCGCATCAAAGGTGCGCACCTCGCTGCCCACCACGGTGCGCAACGCCGGTGGGCACCCGGGAGTGCTTCGAAGTGTGCTCCAAGGTGCTGCGTGCACGTTGTCGGAGCCCGGTTTGCCCCGGGTGCGCACCTCGCGTGCACCTTCGTCGGGGTGGGCACCTTGGCTGGGTTTGCCCCGGCTGCGCTCCGAAGCGGGGTTATTGGAGCGCCGCCTCTTTTTTTGTCGGAGCGTTTGGTGGGGTTTCTCGCATTGGCTCTTCCGAGGCCCGGTTGCCACCCTGGCGCGCACGAAGTCGGAAGTAGGGTTAATTGCCCGGGTGCGCACCTTTGCCAGGGTGGGCACCTTACCTGGGCTGCGCACCAGGGCGGGCTCAAGATGGCACGCGCGTTCCGTTTTTTTCACTATCTTTCAAAACGGAAATTTTAAAATCTCCTTTTTTTTTTGCCTTTTCTGGAAATTAGTGAAGGCAGCGCATCAAAGGTGCGCACCTCGCTGCCCACCTTGGTGTGCTCTGAGGTGCGCACCCGGGAGCGCTACGAAGTGTGCTCCAAGGTGCGGCGTGCACGTTGTCGGAGCCCGGTTTGCCCCGGGTGCGCACCTCGCCTGCACCTTGGCCGGGGTGGGCACCTTGGCTGGGTTTGCCCAGGGTGCGCTCCGAAGCGGGGTTACTGGAGCGCCCCCTCTTTTTTTGTCAGAGCGTTTGGTGGGGTTTCTCGCATTGGCTCTTCCCAGGCCCGGTTGTTGGGTGCGCTCCCACCCTGGCGCGCGCGAAGTTGGAAGTTGGGTTAATTGCCCGGGCGCGCACCTTCGCCAGGGTGGGCACCTTGGTGCGCACACCTTGGCTGGGCTGCGCACCAGGGCGGGCTCAAGATGGCACCAGCATTCCCTTTTTCTCACTATCTTTCAAAACGGAAATTTTAAAATCTCGTTTTTTTTTTGCCTTTTATGGAAATTAGTGAAGGCATCGCATCAAAGGTGCGCACCTCGCTGCCCACCTTGGTGTGCTCCGAGGTGCCCACCACGGTGCGCAACGCCGGTGCGAACCCGGGAGCGCCCCGATGTGTGCTCCAAGGTGCGGCGTGCACGAAGTCGGACCCCGGTTTGCCCCGGGTGCGCACCTCGCGTGCACCTTGGTGCGCACACCTTGGCTGGGTTGCGCGGCCTGGTGGGCACCATGGTGCGCACCAAGGAGCGCTCCGAAGTGTGCTCCAAGGTGCGGCGTGCACGAAGTCGGAGCCCGGTTTGCCCCGGGTACGCACCTCGCGTGCACCTTCGCCGGGGTGGGCACCTCGGCTGGGTTGCGCGCCCTGGTGCGCACCAAGGAGCGCTCCGAAGTGTGCTCCAAGGTGCGGCGTGCACGAAGTCGGAGCCCGGTTTGCCCCGGGTGCGCACCTTCGCCGCGGTGCGCACCATGGCGTGCACGAAGTCGGAGCCCGGTTTGCCCCGGGTGCGCACCTCGCGTGCACCTTCGGCGGGGTTGCGCGCCCTGGTGGGCACCATGGTGCGCACCAAGGAGCGCTCCGAAGTGTGCTCCAAGGTGCGGCGTGCACGAAGTCGGAGCCCGGTTTGCCCCGGGTGCGCACCTCGCGTGCACCTTCGGCGGGGTTGCGCGCCCTGGTGGGCACCATGGTGCGCACCAAGGAGCGCTCCGAAGTGTGCTCCAAGGTGCGGCGTGCACGAAGTCGGAGCCCGGTTTGCCCCGGGTGCGCACCTCGCGTGCACCTTCGCCGCGGTGGGCACCATGGCGTGCACGAAGTCGGAGCCCGGTTTGCCCCGGGTGCGCACCTCGCGTGCACCTTCGCCGGGGTGGGCACCTCGGCTGGGTTGCGCGCCCTGGTGCGCACCAAGGAGCGCTCCGAAGTGTGCTCCAAGGTGCGGCGTGCACGAAGTCGGAGCCCGGTTTGCCCCGGGTGCGCACCTCGCGTGCACCTTCGCCAGGGTGGGCACCTCGGTGCGCACACCTTCTCAATGTTTTCTTGCCTTTTCTGGAAATTGGTGAAGGCAGCGCATCAAAGGTGCGCACCTCGGTGTGCTCCGAGGTGCGAACCCGAGAGCGCTCCGAGGTGCCCACGAAGTCGAAAGTCGGGTTAATTGCATTGTTTTCCCCGGGTGCGCTCCGAGGTGCGCAACATCGGCGCGCACCAAGGAGGGCTCCGAAGTGTGCTCCAAGGTGCGCACGATGGCGTGCACCTCTGGTGCGCACGATTCGGAGCTCGGTTTGACCGGGGTGCGCACACCTTGGCTGGGTTGCGCACCTTTTGTGCGCTCCAAGGTGCGCACGAAGTCGGAGCTCGGTTTGCCCCGGGTGCGCACCTTCGCCAGGGTGCGCACCTTGATGCGCACGCCTTGGCTGGGCTGCGCACCTTGGTGGGCGCCATGGTGCGCACCTTTCGTGCGCTCCAAGGTGCGCACGAAGTCGGAGCTCGGTTTGCCCCGGGTGCGCACCTTGGTGGGCGCCATGGTGCACTCCGAGGTGCCCAAGATTGGTGCGCACCAAGGAGCGCTCCGAAGTGCGCTCCAAGGTGCGCGCGAAGTCGAAAGTTGGGTTAATTGTCCGGTTTGCCTCGGGTGCGCACCTTGCGTGCACCTTCGCCAGGGTGGGCGCCTTGGTGCGCACACCTTGGCTGGGCTGCGCACACCTTGGCACCCGCGTTTCCTTCATTTTAAATTTTTTTTTTTTACAATCTCTCAAGTGGGAAATTCTATAATCTCAACTTTTTTTGCCTTTTCAGGAAACTTTTGAATGGAGCGCATCATTGGTGCGCTCCGAAGTGTGCTCCAAAGCTCTCTCCAGCTGCGTGCACCTGCCCCGGCCGCGCACCCGGCCCCGCCCAGCTTCGCTCACCTGTCCCGGGCGTCTGGTGCGGAACCTTAGAGTAAGAAACATCACCGTGCACCTTGGCCAACGTGCGCGACTCGACCGAGCGCGCACTGGCCGAGGTGCACACCGATTTCACCTGGGTGCGCGCGCAGCACCTCGGGCGCACCGGGGTGCGCGCACAACGCCCGGGTTGCACCGTGGCCTGTGTGCTCGGGGTGCCTCGGGTGCGCGCTCGGTGTCGCCCCCGCGCGCGCGGTAGTGCGGGCAGCGCACCCCGGCCCGGCCCGGCCCCGACGAGAACGCAAACGGGCAAAAGGTTTATTCAAATAGCATTGCGACGCCCGGCGAAAAACTAAAAAAGGGTGCAACACCGGGACTTCCCGGGAGGTCACCCATCCCAGTACTACTCCGGCCCAAGCGCGCTTAACTGCGGAGTTCTGATGGGATCCGGTGCACTAATGCTGGTATGATCGCACCCGTTATGAGCTTGTCGCAGTGTGTACTTAGCAAACCGCGACCCACGTGCGAATCCACCCCGGCCACCCACCCCCGTCGAGGTGCACACCCTCCCTCGCGAAGTGCGCCCCGTTCGCCAAGTGTGAGCCCTGCCCGGGTGCGCGCACCTTGCTAGGGCGTCGGGTGTGCACCCGGCCCGGCCTACGTGCGTGCACCTGGAGGGGGCGTCGTGTGCGTGCAGTGTCCCGTCTGCAACGCGGTGCCCACACACCACCTCGGGCGCAACGACCTGCGCTCACATGTGGGCCGAGTGCACCTTGGTGCATGTTTGGGGCGCCTCGGGTGCACGCTCGATCTTGCCCCGGTGCACCAAGGCGCTCGGTTTGCCCCGGGTGCGCACTTGGTGCAAGGTGGGCACCCAAAATAGGGATCAAGCACCAAAACACAAGTTTCGGGATGCAAAATGGGACCCAAGGACCACAAATGCGTTCCAAGACCCATGATGGGTCCACGAGAACAAAAATGTGTTCCGAGACTTAATAAACAAATATTGGGTTTTAGGAGAAGAAACATGCTCTGATGCCCAAAACGAGAATCGACCCCGAAAAGGCCACAGGCCAAAAGTGGGATGCGAGACAAAAAAAAATGGGACCCGAGGACCAAAATTGGGTTCCCAGGTCGAAGACAGGGCAACCGGACAAGAAACGACCTCTAAGGCTCGAAATGAGTCCCGACGACTAAAACTTGACAAGAAGCACCCATCAGGCACCCAACTCGACACCCATGGGATGCCGACCCACCCGGGCTTCCACCTAGCACACCTTGGCACCCACCCACCCTCGCACCCAACCTCGCACCCAACTTAGCACCTTTGAACCCACATTGGCACTCACCCTGACCCTGGCACCTTGGAACCCACATTGGCACTCACCTTGACCCTGGCACCCACCTTTGCACTCACCTTGGGACCCACCCTGGCTCCCACCTCGGCACCCACCCAGACACCCACCTTGGTTCCTTGGCACCCACCTTGGATCCTTGGCACCCACCCCGACACCCACCTTGGCACGCAACTTGGCTACTTGCCACCCACCTTGGCTCCTTGACGCCCACCCCGACAACCACCCCGTGACCTACCCTGGCTAGGGTTGGTGCACACCCACCCTGGTGCCCACCTTGGCACCCACCCTATGACCCACCTTGGCACGCACCTTAGTACCCACCCCGTTACCCACCCTAGGACCCACCCCGTGACCCACCTTGGCCAGGGTGGGTGCACCCACCCTGGTGCCCACCTTGGCACCCACCCATCCTAGCACCCAGCCTGTGACCGGGCTTGGAACCCAACCTTGCACCCGCACCCGTCTTGGCCAGTGTGGGTGCGCACCCATCCTGGCACCCACGTTGTGACACACCCTTTAACCCACGCACCCTAGCACCCACGTTGGCACCCACCTTGGAACCCAACCTAGCAACTTGGCACCCACCCCGTGACCCACCTTGGCATCCACCATAGCAGTCGCCGACTTGGCACCCACCTCGGCACCCACCTTGACACTTGTGGACCCACCTTGCCACTCACCCTAGCATCGACCCATCCTAGCACCCACCCTGGCACCTTTGCACCCTAGCACTCACCCATCCTAGCACCTAACCTGTGACCCACCTTGACACTCACCCTCGCACCCACCTTGGAACCCAACCTAGCACCCACCCACCCTGACACCAACCCTAGCACCTACCCACCCTTGCACCCACCCTGTGACCCATCTTGGCACCCACCCATCCTACCACTCAACCTATCACCCACCTTCTCACCCACCTTGGCATCCACCTTAGCACCCACCCACACTGGCACCTTGGCACCCACCTCGGGCAAGGTGGGTGCACACCCACCCTGGCACCCAATTTAGAACCCACCGAGCATGTTACCCACCTTGGCACCCACATTGCAGCCCACCCTAGTACCCACCCTATGACCCACATTGGCATCCACACCCTAGCACCCAGGCACCTCGACACCCGCCTTGACACCCACCCTAGCACTGAACCTGTGACCCACCTTGGAACTCACCCTAGAACCCACCCACCCTGTGAACCACCTTGGCATCCACCTTAGCACCCACCCACCTTGGCACCCACTCTAGCACTCACCCATCCTAACACCCAACTTGTTACCCACCTTGGCACCCGCCCTCGCGTCCACCTTGAAACCCACCCTAGCACCCACCCACGCAGGAGCCCACCTTGGCACCCAACCTAACACCCACGCATCCTGGCACCCAACTTGTGACCCACCTTGGAACCCACCCTAGTACCCACCTTTGAACCCACTATATCACCAACCCACCTTGGCACCCACCCTATGACCCTCTTTGGAATCCACCCTAGCACGCACCCACCCTGGCACCCACCATGGAGCGCACCCTAGCACCCACCCACCTCGGCACGCACCTCAACACCCACCTTGGTGTGCGCACTGCGCCAACCTCTCAAAGACCCTATGTGGTGCGCTCCAAAGTGTACACCTTTGGTGCGCTCCAAGGTGCGCACCTTTGGTGCACACCGAGGTGCACACCAAAGTGTGCACCGAGGTGAGCACCAAAGTGCACTCCAGGGTGCACACCAAGGCGTGCACCTTTGGTGCGGTCAATGCAAACGAATTCGGAAGTTGGGGTCGATGTCCTAATCGCTGCTGCAGACTACACGTATGAGAATCGGACAAATAGCTTTATATAGGGGAGGTGTTGCGTTTGATGGGTCGACTCCCCTGGTTGTGTGCACTGCACCAACTTCAAAGACCCTGTCTTGTTTAAGAAGTCAAAAGTTGGGGTGGATGTCCTAATCATTGCTGCAGTCTACGCATGTATGAGAATCAGACAAATAGCTTATATAGGGGAGGTGTTGCATTCGGTGGGTTGACTCCCCTGGTTGTGCGCACTGCGCCAACCTCAAAGACCCCGCATAGCAGAAGAAGTCGGAAGTCGGATTTTGGTGAGCACCAAGGCGTGCACCTTTGGTGCGGTCAACGCAGACGAATTCAGAAGTTGGGGTGGATGTCCTAATCGTTGTTGCAGGCTACACATGTATGAGAATCAGACAAATAGCTTATATAGGGGAGGTGTTGGGTTTGATGGGTCAACTCCCTTGGTTGTGCGCATTACGCCAACCTCAAAGACCTTGTTTTCGTTAAGAAGTCAAAAGTTGGGGTCAATGTCCTAATGGCTCCTGCAGGCTACACATGTATGAGAATCGGACAAATAGCTTATATAGGGGAGGTGTTGGGTTTGATGGGTCGACTCCCCTGGTTGTGCGCATTACGTCAACCTCAAAGACCTTGTTTTCGTTAAGAAGTCAAAAGTTGGGGTCGATGTCCTAATTGCTCCTGTAGACTACACATGTATGAGAATCAGACAAATAGCTTATATAGGGGAGGTGTTGGGTTTGATGGGTTGACTCCCCTAGTTGTTCGCATTACACCAACCTCAAAGACCTTGTTTTCGTTTAGAAGCCGAAAGTTGGGGTCGATGTCCTAATTGCTCCTGCAGGCTACGCATGTATGAGAATCAGACAAATAGCTTATATAGGGGAGGTGTTGGGTTTGATGGGTCGACTCCCCTGGTTGTGCGCATTGCGCCAACCTCAAAGACCCTGCATTGCGGATGAAGTCGAAAGTCAGAGTTTGGTGTGCTACAAGGTGTGGTCGAAGGTGCTCACCTAGGTGTGCACCTTTGGAGCACAGGAAAAGTGCCCTCCAAAAGTGCGCACCTTTGGAGTGCACAAAAGTGCCCTCCAAAAGTGCGCACCTTTGGAGCGCAGAAAAGTGCCCTCCAAAAAGTGCCCTCCAAAAGTGCGCACCTTTGGAGCGCAGAAAAGTGCCCTCCAAAAAGTGCCCTCCAAAAGTGCGCACCTTTGGAGCGCAGAAAAGTGCCCTCCAAAAAGTGCCCTCCAAAAGTGCGCACCTTTGGAGCGCAGAAAAGTGCCCTCCAAAAGTGCGCACCTTTGGAGCGCAGAAAAGTGCCCTCCAAAAAGTGCCCTCCAAAAGTGCGCACCTTTGGAGCGCAGAAAAGTGCCCTCCAAAAAGTGCCCTCCAAAAGTGCGCACCTTTGGAGCGCAGAAAAGTGCCCTCCAAAAAGTGCCCTCCAAAAGTGCGCACCTTTGGAGCGCAGAAAAGTGCCCTCCAAAAAGTGCCCTCCAAAAGTGCGCACCTTTGGAGCGCAGAAAAGTGCCCTCCAAAAAGTGCCCTCCAAAAGTGCGCACCTTTGGAGCGCAGAAAAGTGCCCTCCAAAAGTGCGCACCTTTGGAGCGCACAAAAGTGCCCTCCAAAAGTGCGCACTTTTGGTGCGCACCAAGGCGCTGGTTCGGTCGTTGCAGGCGAGTTCGGAAGTTGGGGTCGATGTCCTGAGCGGAGGTGCAAACTACACAGGTGTCGGAATCGGACAAATAGCTTATATAGGGGAGGTGTATGCTTCGATGGGTCGACTCCCCAGGTTGAGCGCACCGCGCCAACCTCAAAGACCCTACGGTATGGATGAAGTCGGAAGTTGGGTCCGATGACCAATTCGATTAGTAGGTATGCTCATGAGGTCGGAATTTGGGTCCGATGACCTGCCATGTGCAGGAAGGCGAATGTTGACACTGTGCGTTGCAAGGTGCACACCAAGGCGCTGGTGCGGTCTTTTTAGTCGAGTTCGGAAGTTGGGGTCGATGTCCTGATCGGAGGTGCAAGCTACACAGGTGTGGGAATCGGACAAATAGCTTATATAGGGGAGGTGTATGCTTCGTTGGGTCGACTCCCCGGGTTGAGCGCACCGCGCCAACCTCAAAGACCCTACGGTATGGATGAAGTCGGAAGTTGGGTCCGATGACCGATTCGATATGTAGGCATACTCGCGAGGTCGGAATTTGGGTCCGATGACCTGCCACGTGCAGGAAGGCGAATGTTGGCACTGTGCGTTGCAAGGTGCGCACCAAGGCGCTGGTTCGGTCGTTGGAGGCGAGTTCGGAAGTTGGGGTCGATGTCTTGATCGGAGGTGCAAACTACACAGGTGTGGGAATCGGACAAATAGCTTATATAGGGGAGGTGTATGCTTCGTTGGGTCGACTCCCCGGGTTGAGCGCACCGCGCCAACCTCAAAGACCCTACGGTATGGATGAAGTCGGAAGTTGGGTCCGATGACCGATTCGATATGTAGGCATACTCGCGAGGTCGGAATTTGGGTCCGATGACCTGCCATGTGCAGGAAGGCGAATGTTGGGACTGTGCGTCGCAAGGTGCGCACCAAGGCGCTGGTGCCGTCGTTGCAGTCGAGTTCGGAAGTTGGGGTCGATGTCCTGGTCAGAGGTGCAAACTACACAGGTGTGGGAATCGGACAAATAGCTTATATAGGGGAGGTGTATGCTTCGATGGGTCGACTCCCTGGGTTGAGCGCACCGCGCCAACCTCAAAGACCCTACAGTATGGATGAAGTCGGAAGTTGGGTCCGATGACCGATTCGATACGTAGGCATATTGGCGAGGTCTGAATTTGTGTCCGATGACCTGCCATGCGCAGGAAGGCGGAATTTGGGTCCGATGACCGAGTTGATGGCGTGCCATGCGCAGAAAGGCGGAATTTGGGTCCGATGACCGAGTTGATGTTGATGGCCCGCCATGCACAGGAAGGCGGAATTTGGGTCCGATGACCGATTTGAAGGCGTGCCATACGCAAAAAGGCGGAGTTTGGGTCCGATGACCGAGTTGATATTGATGGCCCGCCATGCGCAGGAAGGCGGAATTTGGGTCCGATGACCTGACATACGCATGGAGTCCGACTCGGGGGCCGATGTTCGATTCGATGACTTGCATTGTGGGTAAAGTCGGAAGTTGTGGTCTTTGACCCGATTCGATGACCAGACTTCGGCTGCTTGAGAATCGGACAAATAACTTATATAGGGGAGGTAGTGTTCTCGAGCATCCTCCCCCCGTGCCCGTTTATGTCGATTGATGCTGGTGCTCGACTGGTTGGAGCGCTCGGATGCAAAAATCTTGCACCAGGATTTATCGATTGTGATGGACACGGCAAGTCTCCTGATTGCTATGCAGGAGCTCATCGTGAATCTCTATGCGGCCTTGGTATGGACTCGACCTGCGGAATGGTTCGGCAATGGTAGTCGCTCCAACACGTCCTTGCAATGGCCACAGAGGTGATTCGACTAGAGCTCCAGTCTAGCTTTTGGGTTGCTTGGCGGACTGGTATAGCCGCGATCGAGTTCCGGCCATGAACGTTTTAGATAGCTCTTGGGCTTTCTGGGACGGAAGTCGGAAGTTTGGGCTGTTGTCCGATTTGATGACCATTCTTCGGATGTGTGAGAATCGGACAAATAACTTATATAGGGGACTGTGTTGTCTCACGCAGCCCCCTCCGTGCCCCTCTATCTCGACCGATGTTGGTGCTTGAAAGGGTTGGGATCGCTCGGATTTATAAACGTGCACCACCATTTGTCGAGTGTGAGGGACGCGGCAGGTCTCCTAAATGCTATGCGGGCGCTCTCTGAGAATCTCTATCCGGCCTCGACACAGACTAGTCTTGCTGAATGGTTTGGCACTGGTAGTCGATCCAACACGTCGTTGTTGTGGCCGCCTAGGCGATTCGATTCGAGCCCCCGTCTAGCTTTTGGGTTGCTTGGCGGATTTTGCCCTATCCGCAAGTGAGCTCGGTCCCTAAACGTTCGAGAAACCCGATTGCTATGCGCCGACTCTCTTTCTTGCGAGCCTCCATCTAGCTTTTGGGTCTCTACGGAACGGAAGTCGGAATCTGGGACCGTTGTTTGATTCGACGAGGCAGACTACGGTTGTGCGAGAATCGGACAAATAACTTATATAGGGGAGGTGTTGACTGGAGCATTCTCCCCCGTGCCCCTCTAACTCGACCAATGCTGGCGCTCGAACGGTGGTAGCGCTCGGATTTTCATTGAGCGCCAGCATTGGTCGATTTAGAGGGGCATGCGAGATTCCCGAATGCTATGCGAGGGCTCTAACGGAAATGTCTATTGGTTTCGGTATGGATGCAATTGCGAGTGGTTCGGCAAAGGTAGTCGTTCCGATGCGTCCATGTCGTGGCCAAATCGATAATTCGATTTGAGCCCTCGTATAGCATTTGGGTCTCTCGATGTGATTCCGCATTCCAGTCCCTTTGGGCACTGCTTGAGCCGCATCCCAGGGGGTTCCCTTCCCAATAATCTGCCTCGCAACCCGATTGCTATGCGGTGAGGCTCCTCGGCCGCCTCGGAACTATCTGTGTATCAGACGCATCGCGGGATAAGGGGTTGGCAACGGTAGTCGCCCCAAGCGCGTCCGATGCTTGGACCATTCCGAGGCGGCCCTGAAGCCTCTTCCGTCTAGCCGTTGGGTCCTTCTCGCCGCATCCCTCGCCTCGCACCCCGATTGCTATGCGGTGAGGCTCCTCGGCCGCCTCGGAACTATCTGTGTATCGGACGCGTCGCGGGATAAGGGGTTGTCACTGGTAGTCGCCCCAAGCGCGTCCGATGCTTGGACCATTCCGAGGCGGCCCTGAAGCCTCTTCCGTCTAGCCGTTGGGTCCTTCTCGCCGCATCCCTCGCCTCGCACCCCGATTGCTATGCGGTGAGGCTCCTCGGCCGCCTCGGAACTATCTGTGTATCGGACGCGTCGCGGGATAAGGGGTTGTCATTGGTAGTCGCCCCAAGCGCGTCCGATGCTTGGACCATTCCGAGGCGGCCCTGAAGCCTCTTCCGTCTAGCCGTTGGGTCCTTCTCGCCGCATCCCTCGCCTCGCACCCCGATTGCTATGCGGTGAGGCTCCTCGGCCGCCTCGGAACTATCTGTGTATCGGACGCGTCGCGGGATAAGGGGTTGTCACTGGTAGTCGCCCCAAGCGCGTCCGATGCTTGGACCATTCCGAGGCGGCCCTGAAGCCTCTTCCGTCTAGCCGTTGGGTCCTTCTCGCCGCATCCCTCGCCTCGCACCCCGATTGCTATGCGGTGAGGCTCCTCGGCCGCCTCGGAACTATCTGTGTATCGGACGCGTCGCGGGATAAGGGGTTGTCACTGGTAGTCGCCCCAAGCGCGTTCGATGCTTGGACCATTCCGAGGCGGCCCTGAAGCCTCTTCCGTCTAGCCGTTGGGTCCTTCTCGCCGCATCCCTCGCCTCGCACCCCGATTGCTATGCGGTGAGGCTCCTCGGCCGCCTTGGAACTATCTGTGTATCGGACGCGTCGCGGGATAAGGGGTTGTCACTGGTAGTCGCCCCAAGCGCGTCCGATGCTTAGACCATTCCGAGGCGGACCCGAAGCCTCTTCCGTCTAGCCGTTGGGTCCTTCTCGCCGCATCCTTCGCCTCGCACCCCGATTGCTATGCGGTGAGGCTCCTCGGCCGCCTCGGAACTATCTGTGTATCGGACGCGTCGCGGGATAAGGGGTTGTCACTGGTAGTCGCCCCAAGCGCGTCCGATGCTTGGACCATTCCGAGGCGGACCCGAAGCCTCTTCCGTCTAGCCGTTGGGTCCTTCTCGCCGCATCCCTCGCCTCGCACCCCGATTGCTATGCGGTGAGGCTCCTCGGCCGCCTTGGAACTATCTGTGTATCGGACGCGTCGCGGGATAAGGGGTTGTCACTGGTAGTCGCCCCAAGCGCGTCCGATGCTTGGACCATTCCGAGGCGGACCCGAAGCCTCTTCCGTCTAGCCGTTGGGTCCTTCTCGCCGCATCCCTCGCCTCGCACCCCGATTGCTATGCGGTGAGGCTCCTCGGCCGCCTTGGAACTATCTGTGTATCGGACGCGTCGCGGGATAAGGGGTTGTCACTGGTAGTCGCCCCAAGCGCGTCCGATGCTTGGACCATTCCGAGGCGGACCCGAAGCCTCTTCCGTCTAGCCGTTGGGTCCTTCTCGCCGCATCCCTCGCCTCGCACCCCGATTGCTATGCGGTGAGGCTCCTCGGCCGCCTTGGAACTATCTGTGTATCGGACGCGTCGCGGGATAAGGGGTTGTCACTGGTAGTCGCCCCAAGCGCGTCCGATGCTTGGACCATTCCGAGGCGGCCCCGAAGCCTCTTCCGTGTAGCCGTTGGGTCCTTCTCGCCGCATCCCTCGCCTCGCACCCCGATTGCTATGCGGTGAGGCTCCTCGGCCGCCTTGGAACTATCTGTGTATCGGACGCGTCGCGGGATAAGGGGTTGTCACTGGTAGTCGCCCCAAGCGCGTCCGATGCTTGGACCATTCCGAGGCGGCCCCGAAGCCTCTTCCGTGTAGCCGTTGGGTCCTTCTCGCCGCATCCCTCGCCTCGCACCCCGATTGCTATGCGGTGAGGCTCCTCGGCCGCCTTGGAACTATCTGTGTATCGGACGCGTCGCGGGATAAGGGGTTGTCACTGGTAGTCGCCCCAAGCGCGTCCGATGCTTGGACCATTCCGAGGCGGACCTGAAGCCTCTTCCCTCTAGCCGTTGGGGCTTTCTCGCCGCATCCCTCGCCTCGCACCCTGATTGCTATGCTGTGAGGCTCCTCGGCCGCCTTGGAACTATCTGTGTATCGGACGCATCGCGGGATAAGGGGTTGGCAGTGGTAGTCGCCCCAAGCGCATCCGATGCTTGGACCATTCCGAGGCGGCCCTGCAGCCTCTTCCGTCTAGCCGTTGGGGCCATCTCGCCGCATCCCCCACCTCGCACCACGATTGCTATGCGGTGAGGCTCCTTGGCCGCCTCGGAACTATCTGTGTATCGGACGCATCGCGGGATAAGGGGTTGTCACTGGTAGTCGCCCCAAGCGCGTCCGATGCTTGGACTATTCCGAGGCGGCCCTGCAGCCTCTTCCGTCTAGCCGTTGGGGCCATCTCGCTGCATCCCCCACCTCCTCGGCCGCCTCGGAACTATCTGTGTATCGGACGCATCGCGGGATAAGGGGTTGGCAGTGGTAGTCGCCCCAAGCGCGTCCGATGCTTGGACTATTCCGAGGCAGCCCTGCAGCCTCTTCCGTCTAGCCTTTGGGGCCATCTCGCCGCATCCCTCGCCTCGCACCCCGATTGCTATGCGGTGAGGCTCCTCGGCCGCCTGGGAACTATCTTCGTATCGGACGCATCGCGGGATAAGGGGTTGTCACTGGTAGTCGCCCCAAGCGCGTCCGATGCTTGGACTATTCCGAGGCGGCCCTGTGGCCTCTTCCGTCTAGCCGTTGGGGCCATCTCGCCGCATCCCCCACCTCGCACCCCGATTGCTATGCGGTGAGGCTCTTCGGCCGCCTTGGAACTATCTTCGTATCGGACGCATTGCGGGATAAGGGGTTGTCACTGGTAGTGGCCCCAAGCGCGTCCGATGCTTGGACTATTCCGAGGCGGCCCTGCAGCCTCTTCCGTCTAGCCGTTGGGGCCATCTCGCCGCATCCCCCACCTCGCACCCCGATTGCTATGCGGTGAGGCTCCTCGGCCGCCTTGGAACTATCTTCGTATCGGACGCATCGCGGGATAAGGGGTTGTCACTGGTAGTCGCCCCAAGCGCGTCCGATGCTTGGACTATTCCGACGCGGCCCTGTGGCCTCTTCCGTCTAGCCGTTGGGGCCATCTCGCCGCATCCCCCACCTCGCACCCCGATTGCTATGCGGTGAGGCTCCTCGGCCGCCTTGGAACCATCTTCGTATCGGACGCATCGCGGGATAGGGGGCTGTCACTGGTAGTCGCCCCAAGCGTGTCCGATGCTTGGACCATTCCTAGGCGGCCCTGAAGCCTCTTCCGTCTAGCCGTTGGGGCCTTCCCGCCCCATCCCTCGCCTCGCACCCCCGATTGCTATGCGGTGAGGCTCCTCGGCCGCCTTGGAACCATCTGTGTATCGGACGCATCGCGGGATAAGGGGTTGGCACTGGCAGTCGCCCCAAGCGCGTCCGATGCTTGGACCATTCCGAGGTGGCCCTGAAGCCTCTTCCGTCTAGCCGTTGGGGCCTTCCCGCCCCATCCCTCGCCTCGCACCCCGATTGATATGCGGTGAGGCTCCTCGGCCGCCTTGGAACTATCTGTGTATCGGACGCATCGCGGGATAAGGGGTTGGCACTGGTAGTCGTCCCAATCGCATCCGATGCTTGGACCATTCCGAGGCGGCCCTGCAGCCTCTTCCGTTTAGCCGTCGGGGCCTTCCCGCCGCATCCCTCGCCTCGCATCCCGATTCCTATGCGGTGAGTCTTCTCGGCCGCCGCGGAACTATACCTGTTATTGCTACTGCATCCTTCGGCTGGTAACCTCCTCTGCCGCCTTGGAACGTTCTCTTTGTCGGACGCGTCGCGGGATAAGGGGTTGGCACTGGTAGTCGCCCCAAGCGCGCCCGATGCATAGACCGCTCCGAGTCGACCTTGCTTTCAGCCTCTCACATGCATAGACCTCTCTGAGTCGACCCTGCAGCCTCTCACGTTTAGCCTTTGGAATCTCGCCTCACAACATGATTGCTATCCTTGATGCATCCCTTGCCTCGAGCCCTGATTGCTTTCTTGGCTGCATCCCTCCTCTCCTCACAGCCCGGTTGTCATCACTGCTTCATCCGTCGCTTCATGCATTCTGGCTGCTGGGCCCTTCCCACCGCACACCTCGATTGCTATCTCTTCTGCATCACACACCCCGATTGCTATCTCTGCTACATCCCTCGGCTCTCACTTCTGCATCCTTCGCCTCACACCTCGATTGCTATCAATGCTGCATCCGTAACCTCACACCCCGATTGCTATGCGGGGAGGCTCCTTGGCCGCCTTGGAAATTTCTGTGTGTCGGACGCACCGCGGGATAAGGGGTTGGCACTGGTAGTCGCCCCAAGTGCGCCCGATTCTTAGACCGCTTCGAGGTGACCTCGTAGCCTCTTTCGTCCAGGCTTCCTGCCTTCAACGCCCTTTTTACACCTCGATTGCTATGCGCGGGCTCGTTGGCGTCTATCACCTCTCTGCGAAGAGTGGCACGATGATTGTTGGGGTAAATCGTAGCAGTCCGATCTCTGGCCTTGGGCCATTGTGAGGGCTGATCGATTTCCTGTGCGCATCTCGTGTTCGCCCAGTAACAGACTCGACGACTTGTAATCGGTCTTGTTCCCGATTGTTCCTGGAGGTAGTCTTCGGAACTCTTGGATTTGACCTGTCACTCGAACTGTCCTCTTCCGAGGATGCTTGTGTGTGTGTGCTTGTGCCATTTCCTTGGCGGTATTAACGAGATATTAAAGAGCGGAGTGAGCGCCTCGCCCAGCTATGTTTGGGGCTCTCACTCCCTTACCCGGTGTGCGACCGCTTTGCACGTAGGTTGCGGAGCATCGCGACTCTTTCGATGTTTGGCGGTTGTCTTCCGGTGATGCGTTGGTCCCGAAGTGCACGTTACTAGCATTTCTGCCATTGTTCTCGATCTTTGGCACGTTCCTTCGTTGCAATTGGATATATATCTCCGTTTATACGCGCAGGCTTCTCCCGCCTATTCAGCGCTGTCCCACTCTCAGCACTCTCGTGGTCTCCTTGGCTTCTCTCTCCCGTGAGCGAGCTCTCTTCTCGAGTCTTTTCCATGTCCCATGGAGGTTGCCTTGCGAAATTCGGGCACACAAACGTGACCGGATAAGAGCGGAATTGCCTATGAGGAGAAGCTCACCTTAGGGAGCAGCAATGCCGAGTGTTTCGACAGAGGGTAGAGGGGGCGTTGTTTGGGCGGTTGCACAAAAGAGTGCTACGTTTGCACTGAAGGTTGCTTCTTCGTCTCCGACGAACTCTTCGAGGCAAAAAAGCTTGTTTACGGGGTCGAGGTGGGACTGTTCGTGCGAGTTGCGCCACCAAAAGTGCGTAGGGGGCATATACCTGGGAAATGGATGTCTCTGAGTGGCCTTACTCGGTCGCGTGCACGGTGCATTCTCTAACGGCAGGACTGTCGCGAGCATGTGCGGTTCGGATGTTTTCGGGTAAAGGGTTCCGTACGGGATGTTCTTCCCAGGCTCCTGTGAACCGAGACTCTGCATCGTCATGCTCCGGCTCCCGTGG
>NW_026729018.1:205000-220000 GCF_030272615.1 Cryptomeria japonica | reverse complement strand
CCGGGTGCGCACCTCGCCTGCACCTTGGCCGGGGTGGGCACCTTGGCTGGGTTTGCCCAGGGTGCGCTCCGAAGCGGGGTTACTGGAGCGCCCCCTCTTTTTTTGTCAGAGCGTTTGGTGGGGTTTCTCGCATTGGCTCTTCCCAGGCCCGGTTGTTGGGTGCGCTCCCACCCTGGCGCGCGCGAAGTTGGAAGTTGGGTTAATTGCCCGGGCGCGCACCTTCGCCAGGGTGGGCACCTTGGTGCGCACACCTTGGCTGGGCTGCGCACCAGGGCGGGCTCAAGATGGCACCAGCATTCCCTTTTTCTCACTATCTTTCAAAACGGAAATTTTAAAATCTCGTTTTTTTTTTGCCTTTTATGGAAATTAGTGAAGGCATCGCATCAAAGGTGCGCACCTCGCTGCCCACCTTGGTGTGCTCCGAGGTGCCCACCACGGTGCGCAACGCCGGTGCGAACCCGGGAGCGCCCCGATGTGTGCTCCAAGGTGCGGCGTGCACGAAGTCGGACCCCGGTTTGCCCCGGGTGCGCACCTCGCGTGCACCTTGGTGCGCACACCTTGGCTGGGTTGCGCGGCCTGGTGGGCACCATGGTGCGCACCAAGGAGCGCTCCGAAGTGTGCTCCAAGGTGCGGCGTGCACGAAGTCGGAGCCCGGTTTGCCCCGGGTACGCACCTCGCGTGCACCTTCGCCGGGGTGGGCACCTCGGCTGGGTTGCGCGCCCTGGTGCGCACCAAGGAGCGCTCCGAAGTGTGCTCCAAGGTGCGGCGTGCACGAAGTCGGAGCCCGGTTTGCCCCGGGTGCGCACCTTCGCCGCGGTGCGCACCATGGCGTGCACGAAGTCGGAGCCCGGTTTGCCCCGGGTGCGCACCTCGCGTGCACCTTCGGCGGGGTTGCGCGCCCTGGTGGGCACCATGGTGCGCACCAAGGAGCGCTCCGAAGTGTGCTCCAAGGTGCGGCGTGCACGAAGTCGGAGCCCGGTTTGCCCCGGGTGCGCACCTCGCGTGCACCTTCGGCGGGGTTGCGCGCCCTGGTGGGCACCATGGTGCGCACCAAGGAGCGCTCCGAAGTGTGCTCCAAGGTGCGGCGTGCACGAAGTCGGAGCCCGGTTTGCCCCGGGTGCGCACCTCGCGTGCACCTTCGCCGCGGTGGGCACCATGGCGTGCACGAAGTCGGAGCCCGGTTTGCCCCGGGTGCGCACCTCGCGTGCACCTTCGCCGGGGTGGGCACCTCGGCTGGGTTGCGCGCCCTGGTGCGCACCAAGGAGCGCTCCGAAGTGTGCTCCAAGGTGCGGCGTGCACGAAGTCGGAGCCCGGTTTGCCCCGGGTGCGCACCTCGCGTGCACCTTCGCCAGGGTGGGCACCTCGGTGCGCACACCTTCTCAATGTTTTCTTGCCTTTTCTGGAAATTGGTGAAGGCAGCGCATCAAAGGTGCGCACCTCGGTGTGCTCCGAGGTGCGAACCCGAGAGCGCTCCGAGGTGCCCACGAAGTCGAAAGTCGGGTTAATTGCATTGTTTTCCCCGGGTGCGCTCCGAGGTGCGCAACATCGGCGCGCACCAAGGAGGGCTCCGAAGTGTGCTCCAAGGTGCGCACGATGGCGTGCACCTCTGGTGCGCACGATTCGGAGCTCGGTTTGACCGGGGTGCGCACACCTTGGCTGGGTTGCGCACCTTTTGTGCGCTCCAAGGTGCGCACGAAGTCGGAGCTCGGTTTGCCCCGGGTGCGCACCTTCGCCAGGGTGCGCACCTTGATGCGCACGCCTTGGCTGGGCTGCGCACCTTGGTGGGCGCCATGGTGCGCACCTTTCGTGCGCTCCAAGGTGCGCACGAAGTCGGAGCTCGGTTTGCCCCGGGTGCGCACCTTGGTGGGCGCCATGGTGCACTCCGAGGTGCCCAAGATTGGTGCGCACCAAGGAGCGCTCCGAAGTGCGCTCCAAGGTGCGCGCGAAGTCGAAAGTTGGGTTAATTGTCCGGTTTGCCTCGGGTGCGCACCTTGCGTGCACCTTCGCCAGGGTGGGCGCCTTGGTGCGCACACCTTGGCTGGGCTGCGCACACCTTGGCACCCGCGTTTCCTTCATTTTAAATTTTTTTTTTTTACAATCTCTCAAGTGGGAAATTCTATAATCTCAACTTTTTTTGCCTTTTCAGGAAACTTTTGAATGGAGCGCATCATTGGTGCGCTCCGAAGTGTGCTCCAAAGCTCTCTCCAGCTGCGTGCACCTGCCCCGGCCGCGCACCCGGCCCCGCCCAGCTTCGCTCACCTGTCCCGGGCGTCTGGTGCGGAACCTTAGAGTAAGAAACATCACCGTGCACCTTGGCCAACGTGCGCGACTCGACCGAGCGCGCACTGGCCGAGGTGCACACCGATTTCACCTGGGTGCGCGCGCAGCACCTCGGGCGCACCGGGGTGCGCGCACAACGCCCGGGTTGCACCGTGGCCTGTGTGCTCGGGGCGCCTCGGGTGCGCGCTCGGTGTCGCCCCCGCGCGCGCGGTAGTGCGGGCAGCGCACCCCGGCCCGGCCCGGCCCCGACGAGAACGCAAACGGGCAAAAGGTTTATTCAAATAGCATTGCGACGCCCGGCGAAAAACTAAAAAAGGGTGCAACACCGGGACTTCCCGGGAGGTCACCCATCCCAGTACTACTCCGGCCCAAGCGCGCTTAACTGCGGAGTTCTGATGGGATCCGGTGCACTAACGCTGGTATGATCGCACCCGTTATGAGCTTGTCGCAGTGTGTACTTAGCAAACCGCGACCCACGTGCGAATCCACCCCGGCCACCCACCCCCGTCGAGGTGCACACCCTCCCTCGCGAAGTGCGCCCCGTTCGCCAAGTGTGAGCCCTGCCCGGGTGCGCGCACCTTGCTAGGGCGTCGGGTGTGCACCCGGCCCGGCCTACGTGCGTGCACCTGGAGGGGGCGTCGTGTGCGTGCAGTGTCCCGTCTGCAACGCGGTGCCCACACACCACCTCGGGCGCAACGACCTGCGCTCACATGTGGGCCGAGTGCACCTTGGTGCATGTTCGGGGCGCCTCGGGTGCACGCTCGATCTTGCCCCGGTGCACCAAGGCGCTCGGTTTGCCCCGGGTGCGCACTTGGTGCAAGGTGGGCACCCAAAATAGGGATCAAGCACCAAAACACAAGTTTCGGGATGCAAAATGGGACCCAAGGACCACAAATGCGTTCCAAGACCCATGATGGGTCCACGAGAACAAAAATGTGTTCCGAGACTTAATAAACAAATATTGGGTTTTAGGAGAAGAAACATGCTCTGATGCCCAAAACGAGAATCGACCCCGAAAAGGCCACAGGCCAAAAGTGGGATGCGAGACAAAAAAAAATGGGACCCGAGGACCAAAATTGGGTTCCCAGGTCGAAGACAGGGCAACCGGACAAGAAACGACCTCTAAGGCTCGAAATGAGTCCCGACGACTAAAACTTGACAAGAAGCACCCATCAGGCACCCAACTCGACACCCATGGGATGCCGACCCACCCGGGCTTCCACCTAGCACACCTTGGCACCCACCCACCCTCGCACCCAACCTCGCACCCAACTTAGCACCTTTGAACCCACATTGGCACTCACCCTGACCCTGGCACCTTGGAACCCACATTGGCACTCACCTTGACCCTGGCACCCACCTTTGCACTCACCTTGGGACCCACCCTGGCTCCCACCTCGGCACCCACCCAGACACCCACCTTGGTTCCTTGGCACCCACCTTGGATCCTTGGCACCCACCCCGACACCCACCTTGGCACGCAACTTGGCTACTTGCCACCCACCTTGGCTCCTTGACGCCCACCCCGACAACCACCCCGTGACCTACCCTGGCTAGGGTTGGTGCACACCCACCCTGGTGCCCACCTTGGCACCCACCCTATGACCCACCTTGGCACGCACCTTAGTACCCACCCCGTTACCCACCCTAGGACCCACCCCGTGACCCACCTTGGCCAGGGTGGGTGCACCCACCCTGGTGCCCACCTTGGCACCCACCCATCCTAGCACCCAGCCTGTGACCGGGCTTGGAACCCAACCTTGCACCCGCACCCGTCTTGGCCAGTGTGGGTGCGCACCCATCCTGGCACCCACGTTGTGACACACCCTTTAACCCACGCACCCTAGCACCCACGTTGGCACCCACCTTGGAACCCAACCTAGCAACTTGGCACCCACCCCGTGACCCACCTTGGCATCCACCATAGCAGTCGCCGACTTGGCACCCACCTCGGCACCCACCTTGACACTTGTGGACCCACCTTGCCACTCACCCTAGCATCGACCCATCCTAGCACCCACCCTGGCACCTTTGCACCCTAGCACTCACCCATCCTAGCACCTAACCTGTGACCCACCTTGACACTCACCCTCGCACCCACCTTGGAACCCAACCTAGCACCCACCCACCCTGACACCAACCCTAGCACCTACCCACCCTTGCACCCACCCTGTGACCCATCTTGGCACCCACCCATCCTACCACTCAACCTATCACCCACCTTCTCACCCACCTTGGCATCCACCTTAGCACCCACCCACACTGGCACCTTGGCACCCACCTCGGGCAAGGTGGGTGCACACCCACCCTGGCACCCAATTTAGAACCCACCGAGCATGTTACCCACCTTGGCACCCACATTGCAGCCCACCCTAGTACCCACCCTATGACCCACATTGGCATCCACACCCTAGCACCCAGGCACCTCGACACCCGCCTTGACACCCACCCTAGCACTGAACCTGTGACCCACCTTGGAACTCACCCTAGAACCCACCCACCCTGTGAACCACCTTGGCATCCACCTTAGCACCCACCCACCTTGGCACCCACTCTAGCACTCACCCATCCTAACACCCAACTTGTTACCCACCTTGGCACCCGCCCTCGCGTCCACCTTGAAACCCACCCTAGCACCCACCCACGCAGGAGCCCACCTTGGCACCCAACCTAACACCCACGCATCCTGGCACCCAACTTGTGACCCACCTTGGAACCCACCCTAGTACCCACCTTTGAACCCACTATATCACCAACCCACCTTGGCACCCACCCTATGACCCTCTTTGGAATCCACCCTAGCACGCACCCACCCTGGCACCCACCATGGAGCGCACCCTAGCACCCACCCACCTCGGCACGCACCTCAACACCCACCTTGGTGTGCGCACTGCGCCAACCTCTCAAAGACCCTATGTGGTGCGCTCCAAAGTGTACACCTTTGGTGCGCTCCAAGGTGCGCACCTTTGGTGCACACCGAGGTGCACACCAAAGTGTGCACCGAGGTGAGCACCAAAGTGCACTCCAGGGTGCACACCAAGGCGTGCACCTTTGGTGCGGTCAATGCAAACGAATTCGGAAGTTGGGGTCGATGTCCTAATCGCTGCTGCAGACTACACGTATGAGAATCGGACAAATAGCTTTATATAGGGGAGGTGTTGCGTTTGATGGGTCGACTCCCCTGGTTGTGTGCACTGCACCAACTTCAAAGACCCTGTCTTGTTTAAGAAGTCAAAAGTTGGGGTGGATGTCCTAATCATTGCTGCAGTCTACGCATGTATGAGAATCAGACAAATAGCTTATATAGGGGAGGTGTTGCATTCGGTGGGTTGACTCCCCTGGTTGTGCGCACTGCGCCAACCTCAAAGACCCCGCATAGCAGAAGAAGTCGGAAGTCGGATTTTGGTGAGCACCAAGGCGTGCACCTTTGGTGCGGTCAACGCAGACGAATTCAGAAGTTGGGGTGGATGTCCTAATCGTTGTTGCAGGCTACACATGTATGAGAATCAGACAAATAGCTTATATAGGGGAGGTGTTGGGTTTGATGGGTCAACTCCCTTGGTTGTGCGCATTACGCCAACCTCAAAGACCTTGTTTTCGTTAAGAAGTCAAAAGTTGGGGTCAATGTCCTAATGGCTCCTGCAGGCTACACATGTATGAGAATCGGACAAATAGCTTATATAGGGGAGGTGTTGGGTTTGATGGGTCGACTCCCCTGGTTGTGCGCATTACGTCAACCTCAAAGACCTTGTTTTCGTTAAGAAGTCAAAAGTTGGGGTCGATGTCCTAATTGCTCCTGTAGACTACACATGTATGAGAATCAGACAAATAGCTTATATAGGGGAGGTGTTGGGTTTGATGGGTTGACTCCCCTAGTTGTTCGCATTACACCAACCTCAAAGACCTTGTTTTCGTTTAGAAGCCGAAAGTTGGGGTCGATGTCCTAATTGCTCCTGCAGGCTACGCATGTATGAGAATCAGACAAATAGCTTATATAGGGGAGGTGTTGGGTTTGATGGGTCGACTCCCCTGGTTGTGCGCATTGCGCCAACCTCAAAGACCCTGCATTGCGGATGAAGTCGAAAGTCAGAGTTTGGTGTGCTACAAGGTGTGGTCGAAGGTGCTCACCTAGGTGTGCACCTTTGGAGCACAGGAAAAGTGCCCTCCAAAAGTGCGCACCTTTGGAGTGCACAAAAGTGCCCTCCAAAAGTGCGCACCTTTGGAGCGCAGAAAAGTGCCCTCCAAAAAGTGCCCTCCAAAAGTGCGCACCTTTGGAGCGCAGAAAAGTGCCCTCCAAAAAGTGCCCTCCAAAAGTGCGCACCTTTGGAGCGCAGAAAAGTGCCCTCCAAAAAGTGCCCTCCAAAAGTGCGCACCTTTGGAGCGCAGAAAAGTGCCCTCCAAAAGTGCGCACCTTTGGAGCGCAGAAAAGTGCCCTCCAAAAAGTGCCCTCCAAAAGTGCGCACCTTTGGAGCGCAGAAAAGTGCCCTCCAAAAAGTGCCCTCCAAAAGTGCGCACCTTTGGAGCGCAGAAAAGTGCCCTCCAAAAAGTGCCCTCCAAAAGTGCGCACCTTTGGAGCGCAGAAAAGTGCCCTCCAAAAAGTGCCCTCCAAAAGTGCGCACCTTTGGAGCGCAGAAAAGTGCCCTCCAAAAAGTGCCCTCCAAAAGTGCGCACCTTTGGAGCGCAGAAAAGTGCCCTCCAAAAGTGCGCACCTTTGGAGCGCACAAAAGTGCCCTCCAAAAGTGCGCACTTTTGGTGCGCACCAAGGCGCTGGTTCGGTCGTTGCAGGCGAGTTCGGAAGTTGGGGTCGATGTCCTGAGCGGAGGTGCAAACTACACAGGTGTCGGAATCGGACAAATAGCTTATATAGGGGAGGTGTATGCTTCGATGGGTCGACTCCCCAGGTTGAGCGCACCGCGCCAACCTCAAAGACCCTACGGTATGGATGAAGTCGGAAGTTGGGTCCGATGACCAATTCGATTAGTAGGTATGCTCATGAGGTCGGAATTTGGGTCCGATGACCTGCCATGTGCAGGAAGGCGAATGTTGACACTGTGCGTTGCAAGGTGCACACCAAGGCGCTGGTGCGGTCTTTTTAGTCGAGTTCGGAAGTTGGGGTCGATGTCCTGATCGGAGGTGCAAGCTACACAGGTGTGGGAATCGGACAAATAGCTTATATAGGGGAGGTGTATGCTTCGTTGGGTCGACTCCCCGGGTTGAGCGCACCGCGCCAACCTCAAAGACCCTACGGTATGGATGAAGTCGGAAGTTGGGTCCGATGACCGATTCGATATGTAGGCATACTCGCGAGGTCGGAATTTGGGTCCGATGACCTGCCACGTGCAGGAAGGCGAATGTTGGCACTGTGCGTTGCAAGGTGCGCACCAAGGCGCTGGTTCGGTCGTTGGAGGCGAGTTCGGAAGTTGGGGTCGATGTCTTGATCGGAGGTGCAAACTACACAGGTGTGGGAATCGGACAAATAGCTTATATAGGGGAGGTGTATGCTTCGTTGGGTCGACTCCCCGGGTTGAGCGCACCGCGCCAACCTCAAAGACCCTACGGTATGGATGAAGTCGGAAGTTGGGTCCGATGACCGATTCGATATGTAGGCATACTCGCGAGGTCGGAATTTGGGTCCGATGACCTGCCATGTGCAGGAAGGCGAATGTTGGGACTGTGCGTCGCAAGGTGCGCACCAAGGCGCTGGTGCCGTCGTTGCAGTCGAGTTCGGAAGTTGGGGTCGATGTCCTGGTCAGAGGTGCAAACTACACAGGTGTGGGAATCGGACAAATAGCTTATATAGGGGAGGTGTATGCTTCGATGGGTCGACTCCCTGGGTTGAGCGCACCGCGCCAACCTCAAAGACCCTACAGTATGGATGAAGTCGGAAGTTGGGTCCGATGACCGATTCGATACGTAGGCATATTGGCGAGGTCTGAATTTGTGTCCGATGACCTGCCATGCGCAGGAAGGCGGAATTTGGGTCCGATGACCGAGTTGATGGCGTGCCATGCGCAGAAAGGCGGAATTTGGGTCCGATGACCGAGTTGATGTTGATGGCCCGCCATGCACAGGAAGGCGGAATTTGGGTCCGATGACCGATTTGAAGGCGTGCCATACGCAAAAAGGCGGAGTTTGGGTCCGATGACCGAGTTGATATTGATGGCCCGCCATGCGCAGGAAGGCGGAATTTGGGTCCGATGACCTGACATACGCATGGAGTCCGACTCGGGGGCCGATGTTCGATTCGATGACTTGCATTGTGGGTAAAGTCGGAAGTTGTGGTCTTTGACCCGATTCGATGACCAGACTTCGGCTGCTTGAGAATCGGACAAATAACTTATATAGGGGAGGTAGTGTTCTCGAGCATCCTCCCCCCGTGCCCGTTTATGTCGATTGATGCTGGTGCTCGACTGGTTGGAGCGCTCGGATGCAAAAATCTTGCACCAGGATTTATCGATTGTGATGGACACGGCAAGTCTCCTGATTGCTATGCAGGAGCTCATCGTGAATCTCTATGCGGCCTTGGTATGGACTCGACCTGCGGAATGGTTCGGCAATGGTAGTCGCTCCAACACGTCCTTGCAATGGCCACAGAGGTGATTCGACTAGAGCTCCAGTCTAGCTTTTGGGTTGCTTGGCGGACTGGTATAGCCGCGATCGAGTTCCGGCCATGAACGTTTTAGATAGCTCTTGGGCTTTCTGGGACGGAAGTCGGAAGTTTGGGCTGTTGTCCGATTTGATGACCATTCTTCGGATGTGTGAGAATCGGACAAATAACTTATATAGGGGACTGTGTTGTCTCACGCAGCCCCCTCCGTGCCCCTCTATCTCGACCGATGTTGGTGCTTGAAAGGGTTGGGATCGCTCGGATTTATAAACGTGCACCACCATTTGTCGAGTGTGAGGGACGCGGCAGGTCTCCTAAATGCTATGCGGGCACTCTCTGAGAATCTCTATCCGGCCTCGACACAGACTAGTCTTGCTGAATGGTTTGGCACTGGTAGTCGATCCAACACGTCGTTGTTGTGGCCGCCTAGGCGATTCGATTCGAGCCCCCGTCTAGCTTTTGGGTTGCTTGGCGGATTTTGCCCTATCCGCAAGTGAGCTCGGTCCCTAAACGTTCGAGAAACCCGATTGCTATGCGCCGACTCTCTTTCTTGCGAGCCTCCATCTAGCTTTTGGGTCTCTACGGAACGGAAGTCGGAATCTGGGACCGTTGTTTGATTCGACGAGGCAGACTACGGTTGTGCGAGAATCGGACAAATAACTTATATAGGGGAGGTGTTGACTGGAGCATTCTCCCCCGTGCCCCTCTAACTCGACCAATGCTGGCGCTCGAACGGTGGTAGCGCTCGGATTTTCATTGAGCGCCAGCATTGGTCGATTTAGAGGGGCATGCGAGATTCCCGAATGCTATGCGAGGGCTCTAACGGAAATGTCTATTGGTTTCGGTATGGATGCAATTGCGAGTGGTTCGGCAAAGGTAGTCGTTCCGATGCGTCCATGTCGTGGCCAAATCGATAATTCGATTTGAGCCCTCGTATAGCATTTGGGTCTCTCGATGTGATTCCGCATTCCAGTCCCTTTGGGCACTGCTTGAGCCGCATCCCAGGGGGTTCCCTTCCCAATAATCTGCCTCGCAACCCGATTGCTATGCGGTGAGGCTCCTCGGCCGCCTCGGAACTATCTGTGTATCAGACGCATCGCGGGATAAGGGGTTGGCAACGGTAGTCGCCCCAAGCGCGTCCGATGCTTGGACCATTCCGAGGCGGCCCTGAAGCCTCTTCCGTCTAGCCGTTGGGTCCTTCTCGCCGCATCCCTCGCCTCGCACCCCGATTGCTATGCGGTGAGGCTCCTCGGCCGCCTCGGAACTATCTGTGTATCGGACGCGTCGCGGGATAAGGGGTTGTCACTGGTAGTCGCCCCAAGCGCGTCCGATGCTTGGACCATTCCGAGGCGGCCCTGAAGCCTCTTCCGTCTAGCCGTTGGGTCCTTCTCGCCGCATCCCTCGCCTCGCACCCCGATTGCTATGCGGTGAGGCTCCTCGGCCGCCTCGGAACTATCTGTGTATCGGACGCGTCGCGGGATAAGGGGTTGTCACTGGTAGTCGCCCCAAGCGCGTCCGATGCTTGGACCATTCCGAGGCGGCCCTGAAGCCTCTTCCGTCTAGCCGTTGGGTCCTTCTCGCCGCATCCCTCGCCTCGCACCCCGATTGCTATGCGGTGAGGCTCCTCGGCCGCCTCGGAACTATCTGTGTATCGGACGCGTCGCGGGATAAGGGGTTGTCACTGGTAGTCGCCCCAAGCGCGTCCGATGCTTGGACCATTCCGAGGCGGCCCTGAAGCCTCTTCCGTCTAGCCGTTGGGTCCTTCTCGCCGCATCCCTCGCCTCGCACCCCGATTGCTATGCGGTGAGGCTCCTCGGCCGCCTCGGAACTATCTGTGTATCGGACGCGTCGCGGGATAAGGGGTTGTCACTGGTAGTCGCCCCAAGCGCGTTCGATGCTTGGACCATTCCGAGGCGGCCCTGAAGCCTCTTCCGTCTAGCCGTTGGGTCCTTCTCGCCGCATCCCTCGCCTCGCACCCCGATTGCTATGCGGTGAGGCTCCTCGGCCGCCTTGGAACTATCTGTGTATCGGACGCGTCGCGGGATAAGGGGTTGTCACTGGTAGTCGCCCCAAGCGCGTCCGATGCTTAGACCATTCCGAGGCGGACCCGAAGCCTCTTCCGTCTAGCCGTTGGGTCCTTCTCGCCGCATCCTTCGCCTCGCACCCCGATTGCTATGCGGTGAGGCTCCTCGGCCGCCTCGGAACTATCTGTGTATCGGACGCGTCGCGGGATAAGGGGTTGTCACTGGTAGTCGCCCCAAGCGCGTCCGATGCTTGGACCATTCCGAGGCGGACCCGAAGCCTCTTCCGTCTAGCCGTTGGGTCCTTCTCGCCGCATCCCTCGCCTCGCACCCCGATTGCTATGCGGTGAGGCTCCTCGGCCGCCTTGGAACTATCTGTGTATCGGACGCGTCGCGGGATAAGGGGTTGTCACTGGTAGTCGCCCCAAGCGCGTCCGATGCTTGGACCATTCCGAGGCGGACCCGAAGCCTCTTCCGTCTAGCCGTTGGGTCCTTCTCGCCGCATCCCTCGCCTCGCACCCCGATTGCTATGCGGTGAGGCTCCTCGGCCGCCTTGGAACTATCTGTGTATCGGACGCGTCGCGGGATAAGGGGTTGTCACTGGTAGTCGCCCCAAGCGCGTCCGATGCTTGGACCATTCCGAGGCGGACCCGAAGCCTCTTCCGTCTAGCCGTTGGGTCCTTCTCGCCGCATCCCTCGCCTCGCACCCCGATTGCTATGCGGTGAGGCTCCTCGGCCGCCTTGGAACTATCTGTGTATCGGACGCGTCGCGGGATAAGGGGTTGTCACTGGTAGTCGCCCCAAGCGCGTCCGATGCTTGGACCATTCCGAGGCGGCCCCGAAGCCTCTTCCGTGTAGCCGTTGGGTCCTTCTCGCCGCATCCCTCGCCTCGCACCCCGATTGCTATGCGGTGAGGCTCCTCGGCCGCCTTGGAACTATCTGTGTATCGGACGCGTCGCGGGATAAGGGGTTGTCACTGGTAGTCGCCCCAAGCGCGTCCGATGCTTGGACCATTCCGAGGCGGCCCCGAAGCCTCTTCCGTGTAGCCGTTGGGTCCTTCTCGCCGCATCCCTCGCCTCGCACCCCGATTGCTATGCGGTGAGGCTCCTCGGCCGCCTTGGAACTATCTGTGTATCGGACGCGTCGCGGGATAAGGGGTTGTCACTGGTAGTCGCCCCAAGCGCGTCCGATGCTTGGACCATTCCGAGGCGGACCTGAAGCCTCTTCCCTCTAGCCGTTGGGGCTTTCTCGCCGCATCCCTCGCCTCGCACCCTGATTGCTATGCTGTGAGGCTCCTCGGCCGCCTTGGAACTATCTGTGTATCGGACGCATCGCGGGATAAGGGGTTGGCAGTGGTAGTCGCCCCAAGCGCATCCGATGCTTGGACCATTCCGAGGCGGCCCTGCAGCCTCTTCCGTCTAGCCGTTGGGGCCATCTCGCCGCATCCCCCACCTCGCACCACGATTGCTATGCGGTGAGGCTCCTTGGCCGCCTCGGAACTATCTGTGTATCGGACGCATCGCGGGATAAGGGGTTGTCACTGGTAGTCGCCCCAAGCGCGTCCGATGCTTGGACTATTCCGAGGCGGCCCTGCAGCCTCTTCCGTCTAGCCGTTGGGGCCATCTCGCTGCATCCCCCACCTCCTCGGCCGCCTCGGAACTATCTGTGTATCGGACGCATCGCGGGATAAGGGGTTGGCAGTGGTAGTCGCCCCAAGCGCGTCCGATGCTTGGACTATTCCGAGGCAGCCCTGCAGCCTCTTCCGTCTAGCCTTTGGGGCCATCTCGCCGCATCCCTCGCCTCGCACCCCGATTGCTATGCGGTGAGGCTCCTCGGCCGCCTGGGAACTATCTTCGTATCGGACGCATCGCGGGATAAGGGGTTGTCACTGGTAGTCGCCCCAAGCGCGTCCGATGCTTGGACTATTCCGAGGCGGCCCTGTGGCCTCTTCCGTCTAGCCGTTGGGGCCATCTCGCCGCATCCCCCACCTCGCACCCCGATTGCTATGCGGTGAGGCTCTTCGGCCGCCTTGGAACTATCTTCGTATCGGACGCATTGCGGGATAAGGGGTTGTCACTGGTAGTGGCCCCAAGCGCGTCCGATGCTTGGACTATTCCGAGGCGGCCCTGCAGCCTCTTCCGTCTAGCCGTTGGGGCCATCTCGCCGCATCCCCCACCTCGCACCCCGATTGCTATGCGGTGAGGCTCCTCGGCCGCCTTGGAACTATCTTCGTATCGGACGCATCGCGGGATAAGGGGTTGTCACTGGTAGTCGCCCCAAGCGCGTCCGATGCTTGGACTATTCCGACGCGGCCCTGTGGCCTCTTCCGTCTAGCCGTTGGGGCCATCTCGCCGCATCCCCCACCTCGCACCCCGATTGCTATGCGGTGAGGCTCCTCGGCCGCCTTGGAACCATCTTCGTATCGGACGCATCGCGGGATAGGGGGCTGTCACTGGTAGTCGCCCCAAGCGTGTCCGATGCTTGGACCATTCCTAGGCGGCCCTGAAGCCTCTTCCGTCTAGCCGTTGGGGCCTTCCCGCCCCATCCCTCGCCTCGCACCCCCGATTGCTATGCGGTGAGGCTCCTCGGCCGCCTTGGAACCATCTGTGTATCGGACGCATCGCGGGATAAGGGGTTGGCACTGGCAGTCGCCCCAAGCGCGTCCGATGCTTGGACCATTCCGAGGTGGCCCTGAAGCCTCTTCCGTCTAGCCGTTGGGGCCTTCCCGCCCCATCCCTCGCCTCGCACCCCGATTGATATGCGGTGAGGCTCCTCGGCCGCCTTGGAACTATCTGTGTATCGGACGCATCGCGGGATAAGGGGTTGGCACTGGTAGTCGTCCCAATCGCATCCGATGCTTGGACCATTCCGAGGCGGCCCTGCAGCCTCTTCCGTTTAGCCGTCGGGGCCTTCCCGCCGCATCCCTCGCCTCGCATCCCGATTCCTATGCGGTGAGTCTTCTCGGCCGCCGCGGAACTATACCTGTTATTGCTACTGCATCCTTCGGCTGGTAACCTCCTCTGCCGCCTTGGAACGTTCTCTTTGTCGGACGCGTCGCGGGATAAGGGGTTGGCACTGGTAGTCGCCCCAAGCGCGCCCGATGCATAGACCGCTCCGAGTCGACCTTGCTTTCAGCCTCTCACATGCATAGACCTCTCTGAGTCGACCCTGCAGCCTCTCACGTTTAGCCTTTGGAATCTCGCCTCACAACATGATTGCTATCCTTGATGCATCCCTTGCCTCGAGCCCTGATTGCTTTCTTGGCTGCATCCCTCCTCTCCTCACAGCCCGGTTGTCATCACTGCTTCATCCGTCGCTTCATGCATTCTGGCTGCTGGGCCCTTCCCACCGCACACCTCGATTGCTATCTCTTCTGCATCACACACCCCGATTGCTATCTCTGCTACATCCCTCGGCTCTCACTTCTGCATCCTTCGCCTCACACCTCGATTGCTATCAATGCTGCATCCGTAACCTCACACCCCGATTGCTATGCGGGGAGGCTCCTTGGCCGCCTTGGAAATTTCTGTGTGTCGGACGCACCGCGGGATAAGGGGTTGGCACTGGTAGTCGCCCCAAGTGCGCCCGATTCTTAGACCGCTTCGAGGTGACCTCGTAGCCTCTTTCGTCCAGGCTTCCTGCCTTCAACGCCCTTTTTACACCTCGATTGCTATGCGCGGGCTCGTTGGCGTCTATCACCTCTCTGCGAAGAGTGGCACGATGATTGTTGGGGTAAATCGTAGCAGTCCGATCTCTGGCCTTGGGCCATTGTGAGGGCTGATCGATTTCCTGTGCGCATCTCGTGTTCGCCCAGTAACAGACTCGACGACTTGTAATCGGTCTTGTTCCCGATTGTTCCTGGAGGTAGTCTTCGGAACTCTTGGATTTGACCTGTCACTCGAACTGTCCTCTTCCGAGGATGCTTGTGTGTGTGTGCTTGTGCCATTTCCTTGGCGGTATTAACGAGATATTAAAGAGCGGAGTGAGCGCCTCGCCCAGCTATGTTTGGGGCTCTCACTCCCTTACCCGGTGTGCGACCGCTTTGCACGTAGGTTGCGGAGCATCGCGACTCTTTCGATGTTTGGCGGTTGT
>NW_026729018.1:180000-195000 GCF_030272615.1 Cryptomeria japonica | reverse complement strand
TGGCACCCGCGTTCCTTTTTTTTCACTATCTTTCAAAACGGAAATTTTAAAATCTCATTTTTTTTTGCCTTTTTCTGGAAATTAGTGAAGGCAGCGCATCAAAGGTGCGCACCTCGCTGCCCACCACGGTGCGCAACGCCGGTGGGCACCCGGGAGTGCTTCGAAGTGTGCTCCAAGGTGCTGCGTGCACGTTGTCGGAGCCCGGTTTGCCCCGGGTGCGCACCTCGCGTGCACCTTCGTCGGGGTGGGCACCTTGGCTGGGTTTGCCCCGGCTGCGCTCCGAAGCGGGGTTATTGGAGCGCCGCCTCTTTTTTTGTCGGAGCGTTTGGTGGGGTTTCTCGCATTGGCTCTTCCGAGGCCCGGTTGCCACCCTGGCGCGCACGAAGTCGGAAGTAGGGTTAATTGCCCGGGTGCGCACCTTTGCCAGGGTGGGCACCTTACCTGGGCTGCGCACCAGGGCGGGCTCAAGATGGCACGCGCGTTCCGTTTTTTTCACTATCTTTCAAAACGGAAATTTTAAAATCTCCTTTTTTTTTTGCCTTTTCTGGAAATTAGTGAAGGCAGCGCATCAAAGGTGCGCACCTCGCTGCCCACCTTGGTGTGCTCTGAGGTGCGCACCCGGGAGCGCTACGAAGTGTGCTCCAAGGTGCGGCGTGCACGTTGTCGGAGCCCGGTTTGCCCCGGGTGCGCACCTCGCCTGCACCTTGGCCGGGGTGGGCACCTTGGCTGGGTTTGCCCAGGGTGCGCTCCGAAGCGGGGTTACTGGAGCGCCCCCTCTTTTTTTGTCAGAGCGTTTGGTGGGGTTTCTCGCATTGGCTCTTCCCAGGCCCGGTTGTTGGGTGCGCTCCCACCCTGGCGCGCGCGAAGTTGGAAGTTGGGTTAATTGCCCGGGCGCGCACCTTCGCCAGGGTGGGCACCTTGGTGCGCACACCTTGGCTGGGCTGCGCACCAGGGCGGGCTCAAGATGGCACCAGCATTCCCTTTTTCTCACTATCTTTCAAAACGGAAATTTTAAAATCTCGTTTTTTTTTTGCCTTTTATGGAAATTAGTGAAGGCATCGCATCAAAGGTGCGCACCTCGCTGCCCACCTTGGTGTGCTCCGAGGTGCCCACCACGGTGCGCAACGCCGGTGCGAACCCGGGAGCGCCCCGATGTGTGCTCCAAGGTGCGGCGTGCACGAAGTCGGACCCCGGTTTGCCCCGGGTGCGCACCTCGCGTGCACCTTGGTGCGCACACCTTGGCTGGGTTGCGCGGCCTGGTGGGCACCATGGTGCGCACCAAGGAGCGCTCCGAAGTGTGCTCCAAGGTGCGGCGTGCACGAAGTCGGAGCCCGGTTTGCCCCGGGTACGCACCTCGCGTGCACCTTCGCCGGGGTGGGCACCTCGGCTGGGTTGCGCGCCCTGGTGCGCACCAAGGAGCGCTCCGAAGTGTGCTCCAAGGTGCGGCGTGCACGAAGTCGGAGCCCGGTTTGCCCCGGGTGCGCACCTTCGCCGCGGTGCGCACCATGGCGTGCACGAAGTCGGAGCCCGGTTTGCCCCGGGTGCGCACCTCGCGTGCACCTTCGGCGGGGTTGCGCGCCCTGGTGGGCACCATGGTGCGCACCAAGGAGCGCTCCGAAGTGTGCTCCAAGGTGCGGCGTGCACGAAGTCGGAGCCCGGTTTGCCCCGGGTGCGCACCTCGCGTGCACCTTCGGCGGGGTTGCGCGCCCTGGTGGGCACCATGGTGCGCACCAAGGAGCGCTCCGAAGTGTGCTCCAAGGTGCGGCGTGCACGAAGTCGGAGCCCGGTTTGCCCCGGGTGCGCACCTCGCGTGCACCTTCGCCGCGGTGGGCACCATGGCGTGCACGAAGTCGGAGCCCGGTTTGCCCCGGGTGCGCACCTCGCGTGCACCTTCGCCGGGGTGGGCACCTCGGCTGGGTTGCGCGCCCTGGTGCGCACCAAGGAGCGCTCCGAAGTGTGCTCCAAGGTGCGGCGTGCACGAAGTCGGAGCCCGGTTTGCCCCGGGTGCGCACCTCGCGTGCACCTTCGCCAGGGTGGGCACCTCGGTGCGCACACCTTCTCAATGTTTTCTTGCCTTTTCTGGAAATTGGTGAAGGCAGCGCATCAAAGGTGCGCACCTCGGTGTGCTCCGAGGTGCGAACCCGAGAGCGCTCCGAGGTGCCCACGAAGTCGAAAGTCGGGTTAATTGCATTGTTTTCCCCGGGTGCGCTCCGAGGTGCGCAACATCGGCGCGCACCAAGGAGGGCTCCGAAGTGTGCTCCAAGGTGCGCACGATGGCGTGCACCTCTGGTGCGCACGATTCGGAGCTCGGTTTGACCGGGGTGCGCACACCTTGGCTGGGTTGCGCACCTTTTGTGCGCTCCAAGGTGCGCACGAAGTCGGAGCTCGGTTTGCCCCGGGTGCGCACCTTCGCCAGGGTGCGCACCTTGATGCGCACGCCTTGGCTGGGCTGCGCACCTTGGTGGGCGCCATGGTGCGCACCTTTCGTGCGCTCCAAGGTGCGCACGAAGTCGGAGCTCGGTTTGCCCCGGGTGCGCACCTTGGTGGGCGCCATGGTGCACTCCGAGGTGCCCAAGATTGGTGCGCACCAAGGAGCGCTCCGAAGTGCGCTCCAAGGTGCGCGCGAAGTCGAAAGTTGGGTTAATTGTCCGGTTTGCCTCGGGTGCGCACCTTGCGTGCACCTTCGCCAGGGTGGGCGCCTTGGTGCGCACACCTTGGCTGGGCTGCGCACACCTTGGCACCCGCGTTTCCTTCATTTTAAATTTTTTTTTTTTACAATCTCTCAAGTGGGAAATTCTATAATCTCAACTTTTTTTGCCTTTTCAGGAAACTTTTGAATGGAGCGCATCATTGGTGCGCTCCGAAGTGTGCTCCAAAGCTCTCTCCAGCTGCGTGCACCTGCCCCGGCCGCGCACCCGGCCCCGCCCAGCTTCGCTCACCTGTCCCGGGCGTCTGGTGCGGAACCTTAGAGTAAGAAACATCACCGTGCACCTTGGCCAACGTGCGCGACTCGACCGAGCGCGCACTGGCCGAGGTGCACACCGATTTCACCTGGGTGCGCGCGCAGCACCTCGGGCGCACCGGGGTGCGCGCACAACGCCCGGGTTGCACCGTGGCCTGTGTGCTCGGGGCGCCTCGGGTGCGCGCTCGGTGTCGCCCCCCGCGCGCGCGGTAGTGCGGGCAGCGCACCCCGGCCCGGCCCGGCCCCGACGAGAACGCAAACGGGCAAAAGGTTTATTCAAATAGCATTGCGACGCCCGGCGAAAAACTAAAAAAGGGTGCAACACCGGGACTTCCCGGAAGGGTGCAACACCGGGACTTCCCGGGAGGTCACCCATCCCAGTACTACTCCGGCCCAAGCGCGCTTAACTGCGGAGTTCTGATGGGATCCGGTGCACTAACGCTGGTATGATCGCACCCGTTATGAGCTTGTCGCAGTGTGTACTTAGCAAACCGCGACCCACGTGCGAATCCACCCCGGCCACCCACCCCCGTCGAGGTGCACACCCTCCCTCGCGAAGTGCGCCCCGTTCGCCAAGTGTGAGCCCTGCCCGGGTGCGCGCACCTTGCTAGGGCGTCGGGTGTGCACCCGGCCCGGCCTACGTGCGTGCACCTGGAGGGGGCGTCGTGTGCGTGCAGTGTCCCGTCTGCAACGCGGTGCCCACACACCACCTCGGGCGCAACGACCTGCGCTCACATGTGGGCCGAGTGCACCTTGGTGCATGTTCGGGGCGCCTCGGGTGCACGCTCGATCTTGCCCCGGTGCACCAAGGCGCTCGGTTTGCCCCGGGTGCGCACTTGGTGCAAGGTGGGCACCCAAAATAGGGATCAAGCACCAAAACACAAGTTTCGGGATGCAAAATGGGACCCAAGGACCACAAATGCGTTCCAAGACCCATGATGGGTCCACGAGAACAAAAATGTGTTCCGAGACTTAATAAACAAATATTGGGTTTTAGGAGAAGAAACATGCTCTGATGCCCAAAACGAGAATCGACCCCGAAAAGGCCACAGGCCAAAAGTGGGATGCGAGACAAAAAAAAATGGGACCCGAGGACCAAAATTGGGTTCCCAGGTCGAAGACAGGGCAACCGGACAAGAAACGACCTCTAAGGCTCGAAATGAGTCCCGACGACTAAAACTTGACAAGAAGCACCCATCAGGCACCCAACTCGACACCCATGGGATGCCGACCCACCCGGGCTTCCACCTAGCACACCTTGGCACCCACCCACCCTCGCACCCAACCTCGCACCCAACTTAGCACCTTTGAACCCACATTGGCACTCACCCAGACCCTGGCACCTTGGAACCCACATTGGCACTCACCTTGACCCTGGCACCCACCTTTGCACTCACCTTGGGACCCACCCTGGCTCCCACCTCGGCACCCACCCCCCAGACACCCACCTTGGTTCCTTGGCACCCCACCTTGGATCCTTGGCACCCACCCCGACACCCACCTTGGCACGCAACTTGGCTACTTGCCACCCACCTTGGCTCCTTGACGCCCACCCCGACAACCACCCCGTGACCTACCCTGGCTAGGGTTGGTGCACACCCACCCTGGTGCCCACCTTGGCACCCACCCAATGACCCACCTTGGCACGCACCTTAGTACCCACCCCGTTACCCACCCTAGGACCCACCCCGTGACCCACCTTGGCCAGGGGTGGGTGCACCCACCCTGGTGCCCACCTTGGCACCCACCCATCCTAGCACCCAGCCTGTGACCGGGCTTGGAACCCAACCTTGCACCCGCACCCGTCTTGGCCAGTGTGGGTGCGCACACCATCCTGGCACCCACGTTGTGACACCAACCCTTTAACCCCACGCACCCTAGCACCCACGTTGGCACCCACCTTGGAACCCAACCTAGCAACTTGGCACCCACCCCGTGACCCACCTTGGCATCCACCATAGCAGTCGCCGACTTGGCACCCACCTCGGCACCCCACCTTGACACTTGTGGACCCACCTTGCCACTCACACCTAGCATCGACCCATCCTAGCACCCCACCCTGGCACCTTTGCACCCTAGCACTCACCCATCCTAGCACCTAACCTGTGACCCACCTTGACACTCACCCTCGCACCCACCTTGGAACCCAACCTAGCACCCACCCACCCTGACACCAACCCTAGCACCTACCCACCCTTGCACCCACCCTGTGACCCATCTTGGCACCCACCCATCCTACCACTCAACCTATCACCCACCTTCTCACCCACCTTGGCATCCACCTTAGCACCCCACCCACACTGGCACCCTTGGCACCCACCTCGGGCAAGGTGGGTGCACACCCACCCTGGCACCCAATTTAGAACCCAACCGAGCATGTTACCCACCTTGGCACCCACATTGCCAGCCCACCCTAGTACCCACCCTATGACCCACATTGGCATCCACACCCTAGCACCCAGGCACCTCGACACCCGCCTTGACACCCACCCTAGCACTGAACCTGTGACCCCCCTTGGAACTCACCCTAGAACCCACCCACCCTGTGAACCACCTTGGCATCCACCTTAGCACCCACCCACCTTGGCACCCACTCTAGCACTCACCCATCCTAACACCCAACTTGTTACCCACCTTGGCACCCGCCCTCCGCGTCCACCTTGAAACCCACCCTAGCACCCACCCACGCAGGAGCCCACCTTGGCACCCAACCTAACACCCACGCATCCTGGCACCCAACTTGTGACCCACCTTGGAACCCACCCTAGTACCCACCTTTGAACCCACTATATCACCACCCCACCTTGGCACCCACCCTATGACCCTCTTTGGAATCCACCCTAGCACGCACCCACCCTGGCACCCACCATGGAGCGCACCCTAGCACCCCACCCACCTCGGCACGCACCTCAACACCCACCTTGGTGTGCGCACTGCGCCAACCTCTCAAAGACCCTATGTGGTGCGCTCCAAAGTGTACACCTTTGGTGCGCTCCAAGGTGCGCACCTTTGGTGCACACCGAGGTGCACACCAAAGTGTGCACCGAGGGTGAGCACCAAAGTGCACTCCAGGGTGCACACCAAGGCGTGCACCTTTGGTGCGGTCAATGCAAACGAATTCGGAAGTTGGGGTCGATGTCCTAATCGCTGCTGCAGACTACACGTATGAGAATCGGACAAATAGCTTTATATAGGGGAGGTGTTGCGTTTGATGGGTCGACTCCCCCTGGTTGTGTGCACTTGCACCAACTTCAAAGACCCTGTCTGTTTAAGAAGTCAAAAGTTGGGGTGGATGTCCTAATCATTGCTGCAGTCTACGCATGTATGAGAATCAGACAAATAGCTTATATAGGGGAGGTGTTGCATTCGTGGGTTGACTCCCCTGGTTGTGCGCACTGCGCCAACCTCAAAGACCCGCATAGCAGAAGAAGTCGGAAGTCGGATTTTGGTGAGCACCAAGGGCGTGCACCTTTGGTGCGGTCAACGCAGACGAATTCAGAAGTTGGGGTGGATGTCCTAATCGTTGTTGCAGGCTACACATGTATGAGAATCAGACAAATAGCTTATATAGGGGAGGTGTTGGGTTTGATGGGTCAACTCCCTTGGTTGTGCGCATTACGCCAACCTCAAAGACCTTGTTTTCGTTAAGAAGTCAAAAGTTGGGGTCAATGTCCTAATGGCTCCTGCAGGCTTACACATGTATGAGAATCGGACAAATAGCTTATATAGGGGAGGTGTTGGGTTTGATGGGTCGACTCCCCTGGTTGTGCGCATTACGTCAACCTCAAAGACCTTGTTTTCGTTAAGAAGTCAAAAGTTGGGGTCGATGTCCTAATTGCTCCTGTAGACTACACATGTATGAGAATCAGACAAATAGCTTATATAGGGGAGGTGTTGGGTTTGATGGGTTGACTCCCCTAGTTGTTCGCATTACACCAACCTCAAAGACCTTGTTTTCGTTTAGAAGCCGAAAGTTGGGGTCGATGTCCTAATTGCTCCTGCAGGCTACGCATGTATGAGAATCAGACAAATAGCTTATATAGGGGAGGTGTTGGGTTTGATGGGTCGACTCCCCTGGTTGTGCGCATTGCGCCAACCTCAAAGACCCTGCATTGCGGATGAAGTCGAAAGTCAGAGTTTGGTGTGCTACAAGGTGTGGTCGAAGGTGCTCACCTAGGTGTGCACCTTTGAGCACAGGAAAAGTGCCCTCCAAAAGTGCGCACCTTTGGAGTGCACAAAAGTGCCCTCCAAAAGTGCGCACCTTTGGAGCGCAGAAAAGTGCCCTCCAAAAAGTGCCCTCCAAAAGTGCGCACCTTTGGAGCGCAGAAAAGTGCCCTCCAAAAAGTGCCCTCAAAAGTGCGCACCTTTGGAGCGCAGAAAAGTGCCCTCCAAAAAGTGCCTCCAAAAGTGCGCACCTTTGGAGCGCAGAAAAGTGCCCTCCAAAAGTGCCCTCCAAAGTGCGCACCTTTGGGAGCGCAGAAAAGTGCCCTCCAAAAAGTGCCCTCCAAAAGTGCGCACCTTTGGAGCGCAGAAAAGTGCCCTCCAAAAAGTGCCCTCCAAAAGTGCGCACCTTTGGAGCGCAGAAAAAGTGCCCTCCCAAAAAGTGCCCTCCAAAAGTGCGCACCTTTGGAGCGCAGAAAAGTTGCCCTCCAAAAAGTGCCCTCCAAAAGTGCGCACCTTTGGAGCGCAGAAAAGTGCCCTCCAAAAGTGCGCACCTTTGGAGCGCACAAAAGTGCCCTCCAAAAGTGCGCACTTTTGGGTGCGCACCAAGGCGCTGGTTTCGGTCGTTGCAGGCGAGTTCGGAAGTTGGGGTCGATGTCCTGAGCGGCAGGTGCAAACTACACAGTGTCGGAATCGGACAAATAGCTTATATAGGGGAGGTGTATGCTTCGATGGGTCGACTCCCCAGGTTGAGCGCACCGCGCCAACCTCAAAGACCCTACGGTATGGATGAAGTCGGAAGTTGGGTCCGATGACCGATTCGATTAGTAGGTATGCTCATGAGGTCGGAATTTGGGTCCGATGACCTGCCATGTGCAGGAAGGCGAATGTTGACAATGTGCGTTGCAAGGTGCACACCAAGGCGCTGGTGCGGTCTTTTTAGTCGAGTTCGGAAGTTGGGGTCGATGTCCTGATCGGAGGTGCAAGCTACACAGGTGTGGGAATCGGACAAATAGCTTATATAGGGGAGGTGTATGCTTCGTTGGGTCGACTCCCCGGGTTGAGCGCACCGCGCCAACCCTCAAGACCCTACGGTATGGATGAAGTCGGAAGTTGGGTCCGATGACCGATTCGATTGTAGGCATACTCGCGAGGTCGGAATTTGGGTTCCGATGACCTGCCACGTGCAGGAAGGCGAATGTTGGCACTGTGCGTTGCAAGGTGCGCACCAAGGCGCTGGTTCGGTCGTTGGAGGCGAGTTCGGAAGTTGGGGTCGATGTCTTGATCGGAGGTGCAAACTACACAGGTGTGGGAATCGGACAAATAGCTTATATAGGGGAGGTGTATGCTTCGTTGGGTCGACTCCCCGGGTTGAGCGCACCGCGCCAACCTCAAAGACCCTACGGTATGGATGAAGTCGGAAGTTGGGTCCCGATGACCGATTCGATATGTAGGCATACTCGCGAGGTCGGAATTTGGGTCCGATGACCTGCCATGTGCAGGAAGGCGAATGTTGGGACTGTGCGTCGCAAGGTGCGCACCAAGGCGCTGGTGCCGTCGTTGCAGTCGAGTTCGGAAGTTGGGGTCGATGTCCTGGTCAGAGGTGCCAACTACACAGGTGTGGGAATCGGACAAATAGCTTATATAGGGGAGGTGTATGCTTCGATGGGTCGACTCCCTGGGTTGAGCGCCACCGCGCCAACCTCAAAGACCTACAGTATGGATTGATGTCGGAAGTTGGGTCCGATGACCGATTCGATACGTAGGCATATTGGCGAGGTCTGAATTTGTGTCCGATGACCTGCCATGCGAGCAGGAAGGCGGAATTTGGGGCCGATGACCGAGTTGATGGCGTGCCATGCGCAGAAAGGCGGAATTTGGGTCCGATGACCGAGTTGATGTTGATGGCCCGCCATGCACAGGAAGGCGGAATTTGGGTCCGATGACCGATTTGAAGGCGTGCCATACGCAAAAAGGCGGAGTTTGGGTCCGATGACCGAGTTGATATTGATGGCCCGCCATGCGCAGGAAGGCGGAATTTGGGTCCGATGACCTGACATACGCATGGAGTCCGACTCGGGGGCCGATGTTCGATTCGATGACTTGCATTGTGGGTAAAGTCGGAAGTTGTGGTCTTTGACCCGATTCGATGACCAGACTTCGGCTGCTTGAGAATCGGACAAATAACTTATATAGGGGAGGTAGTGTTCTCGAGCATCCTCCCCCCGTGCCCGTTTATGTCGATTGATGCTGGTGCTCGACTGGTTGGAGCGCTCGGATGCAAAAATCTTGCACCAGGATTTATCGATTGTGATGGACACGGCAAGTCTCCTGATTGCTATGCAGGAGCTCATCGTGAATCTCTATGCGGCCTTGGTATGGACTCGACCTGCGGAATGGTTCGGCAATGGTAGTCGCTCCAACACGTCCTTGCAATGGCCACAGAGGTGATTCGACTAGAGCTCCAGTCTAGCTTTTGGTTGCTTGGCGGACTGGTATAGCCGCGATCGAGTTCCGGCCATGAACGTTTTAGATAGCTCTTGGGCTTTCTGGGACGGAAGTCCGGAAGTTTGGGCTGTTGTCCGATTTGATGACCATTCTTCGGATGTGTGGAGAATCGGACAAATAACTTATATAGGGGACTGTGTTGTCTCACGCAGCCCCCTCCGTGCCCCTCTATCTCGACCGATGTTGGTGCTTGAAAGGGTTGGGATCGCTCGGATTTATAAACGTGCACCACCATTTGTCGAGTGTGAGGGACGCGGCAGGTCTCCTAAATGCTATGCCGGGCGCTCTCTGAGAATCTCTATCCGGCCTCGACACAGACTAGTCTTGCTGAATGTTTTGGCACTGGTAGTCGATCCAACACGTCGTTGTTGTGGCCGCCTAGGCGATTCGATTCGAGCCCCCGTCTAGCTTTTGGGTTGCTTGGCGGATTTTGCCCTATCCGCATGTGAGCTCGGTCCCTAAACGTTCGAGAAACCCGATTGCTATGCGCCGACTCTCTTTCTTGCGAGCCTCCATCTAGCTTTTGGGTCTCTACGGAACGGAAGTCGGAATCTGGGACCGTTGTTTGATTCGACGAGGCAGACTACGGTTGTGCGAGAATCGGACAAATAACTTATATAGGGGAGGTGTTGACTGGAGCATTCTCCCCCGTGCCCCTCTAACACGACCAATGCTGGCGCTCGAACGGTGGTAGCGCTCGGATTTTCATTGAGCGCCAGCATTGGTCGATTTAGAGGGGCATGCGAGATTCCCGAATGCTATGCGAGGGCTCTAACGGAAATGTCTATGGTTTCGGTAGGATGCAATTGCGAGTGGTTCGGCAAAGGTAGTCGTCCGATGCGTCCATGTCGTGGCCAAATCGATAATTCGATTTGAGCCCTCGTATAGCATTTGGGTCTCTCGATGTGATTCCGCATTCCAGTCCCTTTGGGCACTGCTTGAGCCGCATCCCAGGGGGTTCCCTTCCCAATAATCTGCCTCGCAACCCGATTGCTATGCGGTGAGGCTCCTCGGCCGCCTCGGAACTATCTGTGTATCAGACGCATCGCGGGATAAGGGGTTGGCAACGGTAGTCGCCCCAAGCGCGTCCGATGCTTGGACCATTCCGAGGCGGCCCTGAAGCCTCTTCCGTCTAGCCGTTGGGTCCTTCTCGCCGCATCCCTCGCCTCGCACCCCGATTGCTATGCGGTGAGGCTCCTCGGCCGCCTCGGAACTATCTGTGTATCGGACGCGTCGCGGGATAAGGGGTTGTCACTGGTAGTCGCCCCAAGCGCGTCCGATGCTTGGACCATTCGAGGCGGCCCTGAAGCCTCTTCCGTCTAGCCGTTGGGTCCTTCTCGCCGCATCCCTCGCCTCGCACCCCCGATTGCTATGCGGTGAGGCTCCTCGGCCGCCTCGGAACTATCTGTGTATCGGACGCGTCGCGGGATAAGGGGTTGTCATTGGTAGTCGCCCCAAGCGCGTCCGATGCTTGGACCATTCCGAGGCGGCCCTGAAGCCTCTTCCGTCTAGCCGTTGGGTCCTTCTCGCCGCATCCCTCGCCTCGCACCCCGATTGCTATGCGGTGAGGCTCCTCGGCCGCCTCAGGAACATATCTGTGTATCGGACAGCGTCGCGGGATAAGGGGTTGTCACTGGTAGTCAGCCCCAAGCGCGTCCGATGCTTGGACCATTCCGAGGCGGCCCTGAAGCCTCTTCCGTCTAGCCGTTGGGTCCTTCTCGCCGCATCCCTCGCCTCGCACCCCGATTGCTATGCGGTGAGGCTCCTCGGCCGCCTCGGAACTATCTGTGTATCGGACGCAGTCGCGGGATAAGGGGTTGTCACTGGTAGTCGCCCCAAGCGCGTTCGATGCTTGGACCATTCCGAGGCGGCCCTGAAGCCTCTTCCGTCTAGCCGTTGGGTCCTTCTCGCCGCATCCCTCGCCTCGCACCCCGATTGCTATGCGGTGAGGCTCCTCGGCCGCCTTGGAACTATCTGTGTATCGGACGCGTCGCGGGATAAGGGGTTGTCACCTGGTAGTCGCCCCAAGCGCGTCCGATGCTTGGGACCATTCCGAGGCGGACCCGAAGCCTCTTCCGTCTAGGCCGTTGGGTCCTTCTCTCGCCGCATCCTTCGCCTCGCACCCCGATTGCTATGCGGTGAGGCTCCTCGGCCGCCCTCGGAACTATCTGTGTATCGGACAGCGTCGCGGGATAAGGGGTTGTCACTGGTAGTCGCCCCAAGCGCGTCCGATGCTTGGACCATTCCGAGGCGGGACCCGAAGCCTCTTCCGTCTAGCCGTTGGGTCCTTCTCGCCGCATCCCTCGCCTCGCACCCCGATTGCTATGCGGTGAGGCTCCTCGCCGCCTTGGAACTATCTGTGTATCGGACGCGTCGCGGGATAAGGGGTTGTCACTGGTAGTCGCCCCAAGCGCGTCCGATGCTTGGACCATTCCGAGGCGGACCCGAAGCCTCTTCCGTCTAGCCGTTGGGTCCTTCTCGCCGCATCCCTCGCCTCGGCACCCCGATTGCTATGCGGTGAGGCTCCTCGGCCGCCTTGGAACTATCTGTGTATCGGACGCGATCGCGGGATAAGGGGTTGTCACTGGTAGTCGCCCCAAGCGCGTCCGATGCTTGGACCATTCCGAGGCGGACCCGAAGCCTCTTCCGTCTAGCCGTTGGGGTCCTTCTCGCCGCATCCCTCGCCTCGCACCCCGATTGCTATGGCGGTGAGGCTCCTCGGCCGCCTTGGAACTATCTGTGTATCGGACGCGTCGCGGGATAAGGGGTTGTCACTGGTAGTCGCCCCAAGCGCGTCCGATGCTTGGACCATTCCGAGGCGGCCCCCGAAGCCTCTTCCGTGTAGCCGTTGGGTCCTTCTCGCCGCATCCCTCGCCTCGCACCCCGATTGCTATGCGGTGAGGCTCCTCGGGCCGCCTTGGAACTATCTGTGTATCGGACCGCGTCGCGGGATAAGGGGTTGTCACTGGTATGTCGCCCCAAGCGCGTCCGATGCTTGGACCATTCGAGGCGGCCCCGAAGCCTCTTCCGTGTAGCCGTTGGGTCCTTCTCGCCGCATCCCTCGCCTCGCACCCCGATTGCTATGCGGTGAGGCTCCTCGGCCGCCTTGGAACTATCTGTGTATCGGACGCGTCGCGGGATAAGGGGTTGTCACTGGTAGTCCGCCCCAAGCGCGTCCGATGCTTGGACCATTCCGAGGCGGACCTGAAGCCTCTTCCCTCTAGCCGTTGGGGCTTCTCTCGCCGCATCCCTCGCCTCGCACCCCCGATTGCTATGCTGTGAGGCTCCTCGGCCGCCTTGGAACTATCTGTGTATCGGACGCATCGCGGGATAAGGGGTTGGCAGTGGTAGTCGCCCCAAGCGCATCCGATGCTTGGACCATTCCGAGGCGGCCCTGCAGCCTCTTCCGTCTAGCCGTTGGGGCCATCTCACCGCATCCCCCACCTCGCACCACGATTGCTATGCGGTGAGGGCTCCTTGGCCGCCTCGGAACTATCTGTGTACCGGACGCATCGCGGGATAAGGGGTTGTCACTGGTAGTCGCCCCAAGCGCGTCCGATGCTTGGACTATTCCGAGGCGGCCCTGCAGCCTCTTCCGTCTAGCCGTTGGGGCCATCTCGCTGCAATCCCCCACCTCCTCGGCCGCCTCGGAACTATCTGTGTATCGGACGCATCGCGGGATAAGGGGTTGGCAGTGGTAGTCGCCCCAAGCGCGTCCGATGCTTGGACTATTCCGAGGCAGCCCTGCAGCCTCTTCCGTCTAGCCTTTGGGGCCATCTCGCCGCATCCCTCGCCTCGCACCCCGATTGCTATGCGGTGAGGCTCCTCGGCCGCCCTGGGAACTATCTTCGTATCGGACGCATCGCGGGATAAGGGGTTGTCACTGGTAGTCGCCCCAAGCGCGTCCGATGCTTGGACTATTCCGGGCGGGCCCTGTGGCCTCTTCCGTCTAGCCGTTGGGGCCATCTCGCCGCATCCCCCACCTCGCACCCCGATTGCTATGCGGTGAGGCTCTTCGGCCGCCTTGGAACTATCTTCGTATCGGACGCATCGCGGGATAAGGGGTTGTCACTGGTAGTGGCCCCAAGCGCGTCCGATGCTTGGACTATTCCGAGGCGGCCCTGCAGCCTCTTCCGTCTAGCCGTTGGGGCCATTCTCGCCGCATCCCCCACCTCGCACCCCGATTGCTATGCGGTGAGGCTCCTCGGCCGCCTTGGAACTATCTTCGTATCGGACGCAACTCGCGGGATAAGGGGTTGTCACTGGTAGTCGCCCCAAGCGCGTCCGATGCTTGGACTATTCCGACGCGGGCCCTGTGGCCTCTTCCGTCTAGCCGTTGGGGCCATCTCGCCGCATCCCCCACCTCGCACCCCGATTGCTATGCGGTGAGGCTCCTCGGCCGCCTTGGAACCATCTTCGTATCGGACGCATCGCGGGATAGGGGGGCTGTCACTGGTAGTCGCCCCAAGCGTGTCCGATGCTTGGACCATATCCAGGCGGCCCTGAAGCCTCTTCCGTCTAGCCGTTGGGGCCTTCCCGCCCCATCCCTCGCCTCGCACCCCCGATTGCTATGCGGTGAGGCTCCTCGGCCGCCTTGGAACCATCTGTGTATCGGACGCATCGCGGGATAAGGGTTGGCACTGGCAGTCGCCCCAAGCGCGTCCGATGCTTGGACCATTCCGAGGTGGCCCTGAAGCCTCTTCCGTCTAGCCGTTGGGGCCTTCCCCGCCCCATCCCTCGCCTCGCACCCCGATTGATATGCGGTGAGGCTCCTCGGCCGCCTTGGAACTATCTTGTGTATCGGACGCATCGCGGATAAGGGGTTGGCACTGGTAGTCGTCCCAATCGCATCCGATGCTTGGACCATTCCGAGGCGGCCCCTGCAGCCTCTTCCGTTTAGCCGTCGGGGCCTTCCCGCCGCATCCGTCGCCTCGCATCCCGATTCCTATGCGGTGAGTCTTCTCGGCCGCCGCGGAACTATACCTGTTATTGCTACTGCATCCTTCGGCTGGTAACCTCCTCTGCCGCCTTGGAACGTTCTCTTTGTCGGACGCGTCGCGGATAAGGGGTTGGCACTGGTAGTCGCCCCAAGCGCGCCCGATGCATAGACCGCTCCGAGTCGACTTGCTTTCAGCCTCTCACATGCATAGACCTCTCTGAGTCGACCCTGCAGCCTCTCACGTTTAGCCTTTGGAATCTCGCCTCACAACATGATTGCTATCCTTGATGCATCCCATGCCTCGAGCCCTGATTGCTTTCTTGGCTGCATCCCTCCTCTCCTCACAGCCCGGTTGTCATCACTGCTTCATCCGTCGCTTCATGCATTCTGGCTGCTGGGGCCCTTCCCACCGCACACCTCGATTGCTATC
>NW_026729018.1:152500-170000 GCF_030272615.1 Cryptomeria japonica | reverse complement strand
TGGGCACCATGCAGTGCACGAAGTCGGAGCCCGGATTGCCCCGGGCCGCGCACCTCCGCCAGGGTGGGCACCTTGGTGCGCACAACTTGCCTGGGCTGCGCACCAGGAAGGGCTCAAGATGGCACCCGCGTTCCGTTTTTTTCACTATCTTTCAGAACGGAAATTTTAAAATCTCGTTTTTTTTTGCCTTTTCTGGAAATTAGTGAAGGCAGCGCATCAAAGGTGCGCAACGCTGGTGCGAACCTGGGAGCGCTCCGATGTGTGCTCCAAGGTGCGGCGTGCACGAAGTCGGACCCCGGTTTGCCCCGGGTGCGCACCTCGCGTGCACCTTGGTGCGCACACCTTGGCTGGGTTGCGCGCCCTGGTGGGCACCATGGTGCGCACCAAGGAGCGCTCCGAAGTGTGCTCCAAGGTGCGGCGTGCACGAAGTCGGAGCCCGGTTTGCCCCGGGTGCGCACCTCGCGTGCACCTTCGCCGCGGTGGGCACCATGGCGTGCACGAAGTCGGAGCCCGGTTTGCCCCGGGTGCGCACCTCGCGTGCACCTTCGCCGGGGTGGGCACCTTGGTGTGCAGACCTTGGCTGGGTTGCGCGCCCTGGTGGGCACCATGGTGCGCACCAAGGAGCGCTCCGAAGTGTGCTCCAAGGTGCGGCCTGCACGAAGTCGGAGCCCCGGTTTGCCCCGGCACCTTGGTGCGCATGCCTTGCCTGGGCTGCGCACCAGGGCGGGCTCAAGATGGCACCCGCGTTCCTTTTTTTTCACTATCTTTCAAAACGGAAATTTTAAAATCTCATTTTTTTTTGCCTTTTTCTGGAAATTAGTGAAGGCAGCGCATCAAAGGTGCGCACCTCGCTGCCCACCACGGTGCGCAACGCCGGTGGGCACCCGGGAGTGCTTCGAAGTGTGCTCCAAGGTGCTGCGTGCACGTTGTCGGAGCCCGGTTTGCCCCGGGTGCGCACCTCGCGTGCACCTTCGTCGGGGTGGGCACCTTGGCTGGGTTTGCCCCGGCTGCGCTCCGAAGCGGGGTTATTGGAGCGCCGCCTCTTTTTTTGTCGGAGCGTTTGGTGGGGTTTCTCGCATTGGCTCTTCCGAGGCCCGGTTGCCACCCTGGCGCGCACGAAGTCGGAAGTAGGGTTAATTGCCCGGGTGCGCACCTTTGCCAGGGTGGGCACCTTACCTGGGCTGCGCACCAGGGCGGGCTCAAGATGGCACGCGCGTTCCGTTTTTTTCACTATCTTTCAAAACGGAAATTTTAAAATCTCCTTTTTTTTTTGCCTTTTCTGGAAATTAGTGAAGGCAGCGCATCAAAGGTGCGCACCTCGCTGCCCACCTTGGTGTGCTCTGAGGTGCGCACCCGGGAGCGCTACGAAGTGTGCTCCAAGGTGCGGCGTGCACGTTGTCGGAGCCCGGTTTGCCCCGGGTGCGCACCTCGCCTGCACCTTGGCCGGGGTGGGCACCTTGGCTGGGTTTGCCCAGGGTGCGCTCCGAAGCGGGGTTACTGGAGCGCCCCCTCTTTTTTTGTCAGAGCGTTTGGTGGGGTTTCTCGCATTGGCTCTTCCCAGGCCCGGTTGTTGGGTGCGCTCCCACCCTGGCGCGCGCGAAGTTGGAAGTTGGGTTAATTGCCCGGGCGCGCACCTTCGCCAGGGTGGGCACCTTGGTGCGCACACCTTGGCTGGGCTGCGCACCAGGGCGGGCTCAAGATGGCACCAGCATTCCCTTTTTCTCACTATCTTTCAAAACGGAAATTTTAAAATCTCGTTTTTTTTTTGCCTTTTATGGAAATTAGTGAAGGCATCGCATCAAAGGTGCGCACCTCGCTGCCCACCTTGGTGTGCTCCGAGGTGCCCACCACGGTGCGCAACGCCGGTGCGAACCCGGGAGCGCCCCGATGTGTGCTCCAAGGTGCGGCGTGCACGAAGTCGGACCCCGGTTTGCCCCGGGTGCGCACCTCGCGTGCACCTTGGTGCGCACACCTTGGCTGGGTTGCGCGGCCTGGTGGGCACCATGGTGCGCACCAAGGAGCGCTCCGAAGTGTGCTCCAAGGTGCGGCGTGCACGAAGTCGGAGCCCGGTTTGCCCCGGGTACGCACCTCGCGTGCACCTTCGCCGGGGTGGGCACCTCGGCTGGGTTGCGCGCCCTGGTGCGCACCAAGGAGCGCTCCGAAGTGTGCTCCAAGGTGCGGCGTGCACGAAGTCGGAGCCCGGTTTGCCCCGGGTGCGCACCTTCGCCGCGGTGCGCACCATGGCGTGCACGAAGTCGGAGCCCGGTTTGCCCCGGGTGCGCACCTCGCGTGCACCTTCGGCGGGGTTGCGCGCCCTGGTGGGCACCATGGTGCGCACCAAGGAGCGCTCCGAAGTGTGCTCCAAGGTGCGGCGTGCACGAAGTCGGAGCCCGGTTTGCCCCGGGTGCGCACCTCGCGTGCACCTTCGGCGGGGTTGCGCGCCCTGGTGGGCACCATGGTGCGCACCAAGGAGCGCTCCGAAGTGTGCTCCAAGGTGCGGCGTGCACGAAGTCGGAGCCCGGTTTGCCCCGGGTGCGCACCTCGCGTGCACCTTCGCCGCGGTGGGCACCATGGCGTGCACGAAGTCGGAGCCCGGTTTGCCCCGGGTGCGCACCTCGCGTGCACCTTCGCCGGGGTGGGCACCTCGGCTGGGTTGCGCGCCCTGGTGCGCACCAAGGAGCGCTCCGAAGTGTGCTCCAAGGTGCGGCGTGCACGAAGTCGGAGCCCGGTTTGCCCCGGGTGCGCACCTCGCGTGCACCTTCGCCAGGGTGGGCACCTCGGTGCGCACACCTTCTCAATGTTTTCTTGCCTTTTCTGGAAATTGGTGAAGGCAGCGCATCAAAGGTGCGCACCTCGGTGTGCTCCGAGGTGCGAACCCGAGAGCGCTCCGAGGTGCCCACGAAGTCGAAAGTCGGGTTAATTGCATTGTTTTCCCCGGGTGCGCTCCGAGGTGCGCAACATCGGCGCGCACCAAGGAGGGCTCCGAAGTGTGCTCCAAGGTGCGCACGATGGCGTGCACCTCTGGTGCGCACGATTCGGAGCTCGGTTTGACCGGGGTGCGCACACCTTGGCTGGGTTGCGCACCTTTTGTGCGCTCCAAGGTGCGCACGAAGTCGGAGCTCGGTTTGCCCCGGGTGCGCACCTTCGCCAGGGTGCGCACCTTGATGCGCACGCCTTGGCTGGGCTGCGCACCTTGGTGGGCGCCATGGTGCGCACCTTTCGTGCGCTCCAAGGTGCGCACGAAGTCGGAGCTCGGTTTGCCCCGGGTGCGCACCTTGGTGGGCGCCATGGTGCACTCCGAGGTGCCCAAGATTGGTGCGCACCAAGGAGCGCTCCGAAGTGCGCTCCAAGGTGCGCGCGAAGTCGAAAGTTGGGTTAATTGTCCGGTTTGCCTCGGGTGCGCACCTTGCGTGCACCTTCGCCAGGGTGGGCGCCTTGGTGCGCACACCTTGGCTGGGCTGCGCACACCTTGGCACCCGCGTTTCCTTCATTTTAAATTTTTTTTTTTTACAATCTCTCAAGTGGGAAATTCTATAATCTCAACTTTTTTTGCCTTTTCAGGAAACTTTTGAATGGAGCGCATCATTGGTGCGCTCCGAAGTGTGCTCCAAAGCTCTCTCCAGCTGCGTGCACCTGCCCCGGCCGCGCACCCGGCCCCGCCCAGCTTCGCTCACCTGTCCCGGGCGTCTGGTGCGGAACCTTAGAGTAAGAAACATCACCGTGCACCTTGGCCAACGTGCGCGACTCGACCGAGCGCGCACTGGCCGAGGTGCACACCGATTTCACCTGGGTGCGCGCGCAGCACCTCGGGCGCACCGGGGTGCGCGCACAACGCCCGGGTTGCACCGTGGCCTGTGTGCTCGGGGCGCCTCGGGTGCGCGCTCGGTGTCGCCCCCGCGCGCGCGGTAGTGCGGGCAGCGCACCCCGGCCCGGCCCGGCCCCGACGAGAACGCAAACGGGCAAAAGGTTTATTCAAATAGCATTGCGACGCCCGGCGAAAAACTAAAAAAGGGTGCAACACCGGGACTTCCCGGGAGGTCACCCATCCCAGTACTACTCCGGCCCAAGCGCGCTTAACTGCGGAGTTCTGATGGGATCCGGTGCACTAACGCTGGTATGATCGCACCCGTTATGAGCTTGTCGCAGTGTGTACTTAGCAAACCGCGACCCACGTGCGAATCCACCCCGGCCACCCACCCCCGTCGAGGTGCACACCCTCCCTCGCGAAGTGCGCCCCGTTCGCCAAGTGTGAGCCCTGCCCGGGTGCGCGCACCTTGCTAGGGCGTCGGGTGTGCACCCGGCCCGGCCTACGTGCGTGCACCTGGAGGGGGCGTCGTGTGCGTGCAGTGTCCCATCTGCAACGCGGTGCCCACACACCACCTCGGGCGCAACGACCTGCGCTCACATGTGGGCCGAGTGCACCTTGGTGCATGTTCGGGGCGCCTCGGGTGCACGCTCGATCTTGCCCCGGTGCACCAAGGCGCTCGGTTTGCCCCGGGTGCGCACTTGGTGCAAGGTGGGCACCCAAAATAGGGATCAAGCACCAAAACACAAGTTTCGGGATGCAAAATGGGACCCAAGGACCACAAATGCGTTCCAAGACCCATGATGGGTCCACGAGAACAAAAATGTGTTCCGAGACTTAATAAACAAATATTGGGTTTTAGGAGAAGAAACATGCTCTGATGCCCAAAACGAGAATCGACCCCGAAAAGGCCACAGGCCAAAAGTGGGATGCGAGACAAAAAAAAATGGGACCCGAGGACCAAAATTGGGTTCCCAGGTCGAAGACAGGGCAACCGGACAAGAAACGACCTCTAAGGCTCGAAATGAGTCCCGACGACTAAAACTTGACAAGAAGCACCCATCAGGCACCCAACTCGACACCCATGGGATGCCGACCCACCCGGGCTTCCACCTAGCACACCTTGGCACCCACCCACCCTCGCACCCAACCTCGCACCCAACTTAGCACCTTTGAACCCACATTGGCACTCACCCTGACCCTGGCACCTTGGAACCCACATTGGCACTCACCTTGACCCTGGCACCCACCTTTGCACTCACCTTGGGACCCACCCTGGCTCCCACCTCGGCACCCACCCAGACACCCACCTTGGTTCCTTGGCACCCACCTTGGATCCTTGGCACCCACCCCGACACCCACCTTGGCACGCAACTTGGCTACTTGCCACCCACCTTGGCTCCTTGACGCCCACCCCGACAACCACCCCGTGACCTACCCTGGCTAGGGTTGGTGCACACCCACCCTGGTGCCCACCTTGGCACCCACCCTATGACCCACCTTGGCACGCACCTTAGTACCCACCCCGTTACCCACCCTAGGACCCACCCCGTGACCCACCTTGGCCAGGGTGGGTGCACCCACCCTGGTGCCCACCTTGGCACCCACCCATCCTAGCACCCAGCCTGTGACCGGGCTTGGAACCCAACCTTGCACCCGCACCCGTCTTGGCCAGTGTGGGTGCGCACCCATCCTGGCACCCACGTTGTGACACACCCTTTAACCCACGCACCCTAGCACCCACGTTGGCACCCACCTTGGAACCCAACCTAGCAACTTGGCACCCACCCCGTGACCCACCTTGGCATCCACCATAGCAGTCGCCGACTTGGCACCCACCTCGGCACCCACCTTGACACTTGTGGACCCACCTTGCCACTCACCCTAGCATCGACCCATCCTAGCACCCACCCTGGCACCTTTGCACCCTAGCACTCACCCATCCTAGCACCTAACCTGTGACCCACCTTGACACTCACCCTCGCACCCACCTTGGAACCCAACCTAGCACCCACCCACCCTGACACCAACCCTAGCACCTACCCACCCTTGCACCCACCCTGTGACCCATCTTGGCACCCACCCATCCTACCACTCAACCTATCACCCACCTTCTCACCCACCTTGGCATCCACCTTAGCACCCACCCACACTGGCACCTTGGCACCCACCTCGGGCAAGGTGGGTGCACACCCACCCTGGCACCCAATTTAGAACCCACCGAGCATGTTACCCACCTTGGCACCCACATTGCAGCCCACCCTAGTACCCACCCTATGACCCACATTGGCATCCACACCCTAGCACCCAGGCACCTCGACACCCGCCTTGACACCCACCCTAGCACTGAACCTGTGACCCACCTTGGAACTCACCCTAGAACCCACCCACCCTGTGAACCACCTTGGCATCCACCTTAGCACCCACCCACCTTGGCACCCACTCTAGCACTCACCCATCCTAACACCCAACTTGTTACCCACCTTGGCACCCGCCCTCGCGTCCACCTTGAAACCCACCCTAGCACCCACCCACGCAGGAGCCCACCTTGGCACCCAACCTAACACCCACGCATCCTGGCACCCAACTTGTGACCCACCTTGGAACCCACCCTAGTACCCACCTTTGAACCCACTATATCACCAACCCACCTTGGCACCCACCCTATGACCCTCTTTGGAATCCACCCTAGCACGCACCCACCCTGGCACCCACCATGGAGCGCACCCTAGCACCCACCCACCTCGGCACGCACCTCAACACCCACCTTGGTGTGCGCACTGCGCCAACCTCTCAAAGACCCTATGTGGTGCGCTCCAAAGTGTACACCTTTGGTGCGCTCCAAGGTGCGCACCTTTGGTGCACACCGAGGTGCACACCAAAGTGTGCACCGAGGTGAGCACCAAAGTGCACTCCAGGGTGCACACCAAGGCGTGCACCTTTGGTGCGGTCAATGCAAACGAATTCGGAAGTTGGGGTCGATGTCCTAATCGCTGCTGCAGACTACACGTATGAGAATCGGACAAATAGCTTTATATAGGGGAGGTGTTGCGTTTGATGGGTTGACTCCCCTGGTTGTGTGCACTGCACCAACTTCAAAGACCCTGTCTTGTTTAAGAAGTCAAAAGTTGGGGTGGATGTCCTAATCATTGCTGCAGTCTACGCATGTATGAGAATCAGACAAATAGCTTATATAGGGGAGGTGTTGCATTCGGTGGGTTGACTCCCCTGGTTGTGCGCACTGCGCCAACCTCAAAGACCCCGCATAGCAGAAGAAGTCGGAAGTCGGATTTTGGTGAGCACCAAGGCGTGCACCTTTGGTGCGGTCAACGCAGACGAATTCAGAAGTTGGGGTGGATGTCCTAATCGTTGTTGCAGGCTACACATGTATGAGAATCAGACAAATAGCTTATATAGGGGAGGTGTTGGGTTTGATGGGTCAACTCCCTTGGTTGTGCGCATTACGCCAACCTCAAAGACCTTGTTTTCGTTAAGAAGTCAAAAGTTGGGGTCAATGTCCTAATGGCTCCTGCAGGCTACACATGTATGAGAATCGGACAAATAGCTTATATAGGGGAGGTGTTGGGTTTGATGGGTCGACTCCCCTGGTTGTGCGCATTACGTCAACCTCAAAGACCTTGTTTTCGTTAAGAAGTCAAAAGTTGGGGTCGATGTCCTAATTGCTCCTGTAGACTACACATGTATGAGAATCAGACAAATAGCTTATATAGGGGAGGTGTTGGGTTTGATGGGTTGACTCCCCTAGTTGTTCGCATTACACCAACCTCAAAGACCTTGTTTTCGTTTAGAAGCCGAAAGTTGGGGTCGATGTCCTAATTGCTCCTGCAGGCTACGCATGTATGAGAATCAGACAAATAGCTTATATAGGGGAGGTGTTGGGTTTGATGGGTCGACTCCCCTGGTTGTGCGCATTGCGCCAACCTCAAAGACCCTGCATTGCGGATGAAGTCGAAAGTCAGAGTTTGGTGTGCTACAAGGTGTGGTCGAAGGTGCTCACCTAGGTGTGCACCTTTGGAGCACAGGAAAAGTGCCCTCCAAAAGTGCGCACCTTTGGAGTGCACAAAAGTGCCCTCCAAAAGTGCGCACCTTTGGAGCGCAGAAAAGTGCCCTCCAAAAAGTGCCCTCCAAAAGTGCGCACCTTTGGAGCGCAGAAAAGTGCCCTCCAAAAAGTGCCCTCCAAAAGTGCGCACCTTTGGAGCGCAGAAAAGTGCCCTCCAAAAAGTGCCCTCCAAAAGTGCGCACCTTTGGAGCGCAGAAAAGTGCCCTCCAAAAGTGCGCACCTTTGGAGCGCAGAAAAGTGCCCTCCAAAAAGTGCCCTCCAAAAGTGCGCACCTTTGGAGCGCAGAAAAGTGCCCTCCAAAAAGTGCCCTCCAAAAGTGCGCACCTTTGGAGCGCAGAAAAGTGCCCTCCAAAAAGTGCCCTCCAAAAGTGCGCACCTTTGGAGCGCAGAAAAGTGCCCTCCAAAAAGTGCCCTCCAAAAGTGCGCACCTTTGGAGCGCAGAAAAGTGCCCTCCAAAAAGTGCCCTCCAAAAGTGCGCACCTTTGGAGCGCAGAAAAGTGCCCTCCAAAAGTGCGCACCTTTGGAGCGCACAAAAGTGCCCTCCAAAAGTGCGCACTTTTGGTGCGCACCAAGGCGCTGGTTCGGTCGTTGCAGGCGAGTTCGGAAGTTGGGGTCGATGTCCTGAGCGGAGGTGCAAACTACACAGGTGTCGGAATCGGACAAATAGCTTATATAGGGGAGGTGTATGCTTCGATGGGTCGACTCCCCAGGTTGAGCGCACCGCGCCAACCTCAAAGACCCTACGGTATGGATGAAGTCGGAAGTTGGGTCCGATGACCGATTCGATTAGTAGGTATGCTCATGAGGTCGGAATTTGGGTCCGATGACCTGCCATGTGCAGGAAGGCGAATGTTGACACTGTGCGTTGCAAGGTGCACACCAAGGCGCTGGTGCGGTCTTTTTAGTCGAGTTCGGAAGTTGGGGTCGATGTCCTGATCGGAGGTGCAAGCTACACAGGTGTGGGAATCGGACAAATAGCTTATATAGGGGAGGTGTATGCTTCGTTGGGTCGACTCCCCGGGTTGAGCGCACCGCGCCAACCTCAAAGACCCTACGGTATGGATGAAGTCGGAAGTTGGGTCCGATGACCGATTCGATATGTAGGCATACTCGCGAGGTCGGAATTTGGGTCCGATGACCTGCCACGTGCAGGAAGGCGAATGTTGGCACTGTGCGTTGCAAGGTGCGCACCAAGGCGCTGGTTCGGTCGTTGGAGGCGAGTTCGGAAGTTGGGGTCGATGTCTTGATCGGAGGTGCAAACTACACAGGTGTGGGAATCGGACAAATAGCTTATATAGGGGAGGTGTATGCTTCGTTGGGTCGACTCCCCGGGTTGAGCGCACCGCGCCAACCTCAAAGACCCTACGGTATGGATGAAGTCGGAAGTTGGGTCCGATGACCGATTCGATATGTAGGCATACTCGCGAGGTCGGAATTTGGGTCCGATGACCTGCCATGTGCAGGAAGGCGAATGTTGGGACTGTGCGTCGCAAGGTGCGCACCAAGGCGCTGGTGCCGTCGTTGCAGTCGAGTTCGGAAGTTGGGGTCGATGTCCTGGTCAGAGGTGCAAACTACACAGGTGTGGGAATCGGACAAATAGCTTATATAGGGGAGGTGTATGCTTCGATGGGTCGACTCCCTGGGTTGAGCGCACCGCGCCAACCTCAAAGACCCTACAGTATGGATGAAGTCGGAAGTTGGGTCCGATGACCGATTCGATACGTAGGCATATTGGCGAGGTCTGAATTTGTGTCCGATGACCTGCCATGCGCAGGAAGGCGGAATTTGGGTCCGATGACCGAGTTGATGGCGTGCCATGCGCAGAAAGGCGGAATTTGGGTCCGATGACCGAGTTGATGTTGATGGCCCGCCATGCACAGGAAGGCGGAATTTGGGTCCGATGACCGATTTGAAGGCGTGCCATACGCAAAAAGGCGGAGTTTGGGTCCGATGACCGAGTTGATATTGATGGCCCGCCATGCGCAGGAAGGCGGAATTTGGGTCCGATGACCTGACATACGCATGGAGTCCGACTCGGGGGCCGATGTTCGATTCGATGACTTGCATTGTGGGTAAAGTCGGAAGTTGTGGTCTTTGACCCGATTCGATGACCAGACTTCGGCTGCTTGAGAATCGGACAAATAACTTATATAGGGGAGGTAGTGTTCTCGAGCATCCTCCCCCCGTGCCCGTTTATGTCGATTGATGCTGGTGCTCGACTGGTTGGAGCGCTCGGATGCAAAAATCTTGCACCAGGATTTATCGATTGTGATGGACACGGCAAGTCTCCTGATTGCTATGCAGGAGCTCATCGTGAATCTCTATGCGGCCTTGGTATGGACTCGACCTGCGGAATGGTTCGGCAATGGTAGTCGCTCCAACACGTCCTTGCAATGGCCACAGAGGTGATTCGACTAGAGCTCCAGTCTAGCTTTTGGGTTGCTTGGCGGACTGGTATAGCCGCGATCGAGTTCCGGCCATGAACGTTTTAGATAGCTCTTGGGCTTTCTGGGACGGAAGTCGGAAGTTTGGGCTGTTGTCCGATTTGATGACCATTCTTCGGATGTGTGAGAATCGGACAAATAACTTATATAGGGGACTGTGTTGTCTCACGCAGCCCCCTCCGTGCCCCTCTATCTCGACCGATGTTGGTGCTTGAAAGGGTTGGGATCGCTCGGATTTATAAACGTGCACCACCATTTGTCGAGTGTGAGGGACGCGGCAGGTCTCCTAAATGCTATGCGGGCGCTCTCTGAGAATCTCTATCCGGCCTCGACACAGACTAGTCTTGCTGAATGGTTTGGCACTGGTAGTCGATCCAACACGTCGTTGTTGTGGCCGCCTAGGCGATTCGATTCGAGCCCCCGTCTAGCTTTTGGGTTGCTTGGCGGATTTTGCCCTATCCGCAAGTGAGCTCGGTCCCTAAACGTTCGAGAAACCCGATTGCTATGCGCCGACTCTCTTTCTTGCGAGCCTCCATCTAGCTTTTGGGTCTCTACGGAACGGAAGTCGGAATCTGGGACCGTTGTTTGATTCGACGAGGCAGACTACGGTTGTGCGAGAATCGGACAAATAACTTATATAGGGGAGGTGTTGACTGGAGCATTCTCCCCCGTGCCCCTCTAACTCGACCAATGCTGGCGCTCGAACGGTGGTAGCGCTCGGATTTTCATTGAGCGCCAGCATTGGTCGATTTAGAGGGGCATGCGAGATTCCCGAATGCTATGCGAGGGCTCTAACGGAAATGTCTATTGGTTTCGGTATGGATGCAATTGCGAGTGGTTCGGCAAAGGTAGTCGTTCCGATGCGTCCATGTCGTGGCCAAATCGATAATTCGATTTGAGCCCTCGTATAGCATTTGGGTCTCTCGATGTGATTCCGCATTCCAGTCCCTTTGGGCACTGCTTGAGCCGCATCCCAGGGGGTTCCCTTCCCAATAATCTGCCTCGCAACCCGATTGCTATGCGGTGAGGCTCCTCGGCCGCCTCGGAACTATCTGTGTATCAGACGCATCGCGGGATAAGGGGTTGGCAACGGTAGTCGCCCCAAGCGCGTCCGATGCTTGGACCATTCCGAGGCGGCCCTGAAGCCTCTTTCGTCTAGCCGTTGGGTCCTTCTCGCCGCATCCCTCGCCTCGCACCCCGATTGCTATGCGGTGAGGCTCCTCGGCCGCCTCGGAACTATCTGTGTATCAGACGCGTCGCGGGATAAGGGGTTGTCACTGGTAGTCGCCCCAAGCGCGTCCGATGCTTGGACCATTCCGAGGCGGCCCTGAAGCCTCTTCCGTCTAGCCGTTGGGTCCTTCTCGCCGCATCCCTCGCCTCGCACCCCGATTGCTATGCGGTGAGGCTCCTCGGCCGCCTCGGAACTATCTGTGTATCGGACGCGTCGCGGGATAAGGGGTTGTCATTGGTAGTCGCCCCAAGCGCGTCCGATGCTTGGACCATTCCGAGGCGGCCCTGAAGCCTCTTCCGTCTAGCCGTTGGGTCCTTCTCGCCGCATCCCTCGCCTCGCACCCCGATTGCTATGCGGTGAGGCTCCTCGGCCGCCTCGGAACTATCTGTGTATCGGACGCGTCGCGGGATAAGGGGTTGTCACTGGTAGTCGCCCCAAGCGCGTCCGATGCTTGGACCATTCCGAGGCGGCCCTGAAGCCTCTTCCGTCTAGCCGTTGGGTCCTTCTCGCCGCATCCCTCGCCTCGCACCCCGATTGCTATGCGGTGAGGCTCCTCGGCCGCCTCGGAACTATCTGTGTATCGGACGCGTCGCGGGATAAGGGGTTGTCACTGGTAGTCGCCCCAAGCGCGTTCGATGCTTGGACCATTCCGAGGCGGCCCTGAAGCCTCTTCCGTCTAGCCGTTGGGTCCTTCTCGCCGCATCCCTCGCCTCGCACCCCGATTGCTATGCGGTGAGGCTCCTCGGCCGCCTTGGAACTATCTGTGTATCGGACGCGTCGCGGGATAAGGGGTTGTCACTGGTAGTCGCCCCAAGCGCGTCCGATGCTTAGACCATTCCGAGGCGGACCCGAAGCCTCTTCCGTCTAGCCGTTGGGTCCTTCTCGCCGCATCCTTCGCCTCGCACCCCGATTGCTATGCGGTGAGGCTCCTCGGCCGCCTCGGAACTATCTGTGTATCGGACGCGTCGCGGGATAAGGGGTTGTCACTGGTAGTCGCCCCAAGCGCGTCCGATGCTTGGACCATTCCGAGGCGGACCCGAAGCCTCTTCCGTCTAGCCGTTGGGTCCTTCTCGCCGCATCCTTCGCCTCGCACCCCGATTGCTATGCGGTGAGGCTCCTCGGCCGCCTCGGAACTATCTGTGTATCGGACGCGTCGCGGGATAAGGGGTTGTCACTGGTAGTCGCCCCAAGCGCGTCCGATGCTTGGACCATTCCGAGGCGGACCCGAAGCCTCTTCCGTCTAGCCGTTGGGTCCTTCTCGCCGCATCCCTCGCCTCGCACCCCGATTGCTATGCGGTGAGGCTCCTCGGCCGCCTTGGAACTATCTGTGTATCGGACGCGTCGCGGGATAAGGGGTTGTCACTGGTAGTCGCCCCAAGCGCGTCCGATGCTTGGACCATTCCGAGGCGGACCCGAAGCCTCTTCCGTCTAGCCGTTGGGTCCTTCTCGCCGCATCCCTCGCCTCGCACCCCGATTGCTATGCGGTGAGGCTCCTCGGCCGCCTTGGAACTATCTGTGTATCGGACGCGTCGCGGGATAAGGGGTTGTCACTGGTAGTCGCCCCAAGCGCGTCCGATGCTTGGACCATTCCGAGGCGGACCCGAAGCCTCTTCCGTCTAGCCGTTGGGTCCTTCTCGCCGCATCCCTCGCCTCGCACCCCGATTGCTATGCGGTGAGGCTCCTCGGCCGCCTTGGAACTATCTGTGTATCGGACGCGTCGCGGGATAAGGGGTTGTCACTGGTAGTCGCCCCAAGCGCGTCCGATGCTTGGACCATTCCGAGGCGGCCCCGAAGCCTCTTCCGTGTAGCCGTTGGGTCCTTCTCGCCGCATCCCTCGCCTCGCACCCCGATTGCTATGCGGTGAGGCTCCTCGGCCGCCTTGGAACTATCTGTGTATCGGACGCGTCGCGGGATAAGGGGTTGTCACTGGTAGTCGCCCCAAGCGCGTCCGATGCTTGGACCATTCCGAGGCGGCCCCGAAGCCTCTTCCGTGTAGCCGTTGGGTCCTTCTCGCCGCATCCCTCGCCTCGCACCCCGATTGCTATGCGGTGAGGCTCCTCGGCCGCCTTGGAACTATCTGTGTATCGGACGCGTCGCGGGATAAGGGGTTGTCACTGGTAGTCGCCCCAAGCGCGTCCGATGCTTGGACCATTCCGAGGCGGACCTGAAGCCTCTTCCCTCTAGCCGTTGGGGCTTTCTCGCCGCATCCCTCGCCTCGCACCCTGATTGCTATGCTGTGAGGCTCCTCGGCCGCCTTGGAACTATCTGTGTATCGGACGCATCGCGGGATAAGGGGTTGGCAGTGGTAGTCGCCCCAAGCGCATCCGATGCTTGGACCATTCCGAGGCGGCCCTGCAGCCTCTTCCGTCTAGCCGTTGGGGCCATCTCGCCGCATCCCCCACCTCGCACCACGATTGCTATGCGGTGAGGCTCCTTGGCCGCCTCGGAACTATCTGTGTATCGGACGCATCGCGGGATAAGGGGTTGTCACTGGTAGTCGCCCCAAGCGCGTCCGATGCTTGGACTATTCCGAGGCGGCCCTGCAGCCTCTTCCGTCTAGCCGTTGGGGCCATCTCGCTGCATCCCCCACCTCCTCGGCCGCCTCGGAACTATCTGTGTATCGAACGCATCGCGGGATAAGGGGTTGGCAGTGGTAGTCGCCCCAAGCGCGTCCGATGCTTGGACTATTCCGAGGCAGCCCTGCAGCCTCTTCCGTCTAGCCTTTGGGGCCATCTCGCCGCATCCCTCGCCTCGCACCCCGATTGCTATGCGGTGAGGCTCCTCGGCCGCCTGGGAACTATCTTCGTATCGGACGCATCGCGGGATAAGGGGTTGTCACTGGTAGTCGCCCCAAGCGCGTCCGATGCTTGGACTATTCCGAGGCGGCCCTGTGGCCTCTTCCGTCTAGCCGTTGGGGCCATCTCGCCGCATCCCCCACCTCGCACCCCGATTGCTATGCGGTGAGGCTCTTCGGCCGCCTTGGAACTATCTTCGTATCGGACGCATTGCGGGATAAGGGGTTGTCACTGGTAGTGGCCCCAAGCGCGTCCGATGCTTGGACTATTCCGAGGCGGCCCTGCAGCCTCTTCCGTCTAGCCGTTGGGGCCATCTCGCCGCATCCCCCACCTCGCACCCCGATTGCTATGCGGTGAGGCTCCTCGGCCGCCTTGGAACTATCTTCGTATCGGACGCATCGCGGGATAAGGGGTTGTCACTGGTAGTCGCCCCAAGCGCGTCCGATGCTTGGACTATTCCGACGCGGCCCTGTGGCCTCTTCCGTCTAGCCGTTGGGGCCATCTCGCCGCATCCCCCACCTCGCACCCCGATTGCTATGCGGTGAGGCTCCTCGGCCGCCTTGGAACCATCTTCGTATCGGACGCATCGCGGGATAGGGGGCTGTCACTGGTAGTCGCCCCAAGCGTGTCCGATGCTTGGACCATTCCTAGGCGGCCCTGAAGCCTCTTCCGTCTAGCCGTTGGGGCCTTCCCGCCCCATCCCTCGCCTCGCACCCCCGATTGCTATGCGGTGAGGCTCCTCGGCCGCCTTGGAACCATCTGTGTATCGGACGCATCGCGGGATAAGGGGTTGGCACTGGCAGTCGCCCCAAGCGCGTCCGATGCTTGGACCATTCCGAGGTGGCCCTGAAGCCTCTTCCGTCTAGCCGTTGGGGCCTTCCCGCCCCATCCCTCGCCTCGCACCCCGATTGATATGCGGTGAGGCTCCTCGGCCGCCTTGGAACTATCTGTGTATCGGACGCATCGCGGGATAAGGGGTTGGCACTGGTAGTCGTCCCAATCGCATCCGATGCTTGGACCATTCCGAGGCGGCCCTGCAGCCTCTTCCGTTTAGCCGTCGGGGCCTTCCCGCCGCATCCCTCGCCTCGCATCCCGATTCCTATGCGGTGAGTCTTCTCGGCCGCCGCGGAACTATACCTGTTATTGCTACTGCATCCTTCGGCTGGTAACCTCCTCTGCCGCCTTGGAACGTTCTCTTTGTCGGACGCGTCGCGGGATAAGGGGTTGGCACTGGTAGTCGCCCCAAGCGCGCCCGATGCATAGACCGCTCCGAGTCGACCTTGCTTTCAGCCTCTCACATGCATAGACCTCTCTGAGTCGACCCTGCAGCCTCTCACGTTTAGCCTTTGGAATCTCGCCTCACAACATGATTGCTATCCTTGATGCATCCCTTGCCTCGAGCCCTGATTGCTTTCTTGGCTGCATCCCTCCTCTCCTCACAGCCCGGTTGTCATCACTGCTTCATCCGTCGCTTCATGCATTCTGGCTGCTGGGCCCTTCCCACCGCACACCTCGATTGCTATCTCTTCTGCATCACACACCCCGATTGCTATCTCTGCTACATCCCTCGGCTCTCACTTCTGCATCCTTCGCCTCACACCTCGATTGCTATCAATGCTGCATCCGTAACCTCACACCCCGATTGCTATGCGGGGAGGCTCCTTGGCCGCCTTGGAAATTTCTGTGTGTCGGACGCACCGCGGGATAAGGGGTTGGCACTGGTAGTCGCCCCAAGTGCGCCCGATTCTTAGACCGCTTCGAGGTGACCTCGTAGCCTCTTTCGTCCAGGCTTCCTGCCTTCAACGCCCTTTTTACACCTCGATTGCTATGCGCGGGCTCGTTGGCGTCTATCACCTCTCTGCGAAGAGTGGCACGATGATTGTTGGGGTAAATCGTAGCAGTCCGATCTCTGGCCTTGGGCCATTGTGAGGGCTGATCGATTTCCTGTGCGCATCTCGTGTTCGCCCAGTAACAGACTCGACGACTTGTAATCGGTCTTGTTCCCGATTGTTCCTGGAGGTAGTCTTCGGAACTCTTGGATTTGACCTGTCACTCGAACTGTCCTCTTCCGAGGATGCTTGTGTGTGTGTGCTTGTGCCATTTCCTTGGCGGTATTAACGAGATATTAAAGAGCGGAGTGAGCGCCTCGCCCAGCTATGTTTGGGGCTCTCACTCCCTTACCCGGTGTGCGACCGCTTTGCACGTAGGTTGCGGAGCATCGCGACTCTTTCGATGTTTGGCGGTTGTCTTCCGGTGATGCGTTGGTCCCGAAGTGCACGTTACTAGCATTTCTGCCATTGTTCTCGATCTTTGGCACGTTCCTTCGTTGCAATTGGATATATATCTCCGTTTATACGCGCAGGCTTCTCCCGCCTATTCAGCGCTGTCCCACTCTCAGCACTCTCGTGGTCTCCTTGGCTTCTCTCTCCCGTGAGCGAGCTCTCTTCTCGAGTCTTTTCCATGTCCCATGGAGGTTGCCTTGCGAAATTCGGGCACACAAACGTGACCGGATAAGAGCGGAATTGCCTATGAGGAGAAGCTCACCTTAGGGAGCAGCAATGCCGAGTGTTTCGACAGAGGGTAGAGGGGGCGTTGTTTGGGCGGTTGCACAAAAGAGTGCTACGTTTGCACTGAAGGTTGCTTCTTCGTCTCCGACGAACTCTTCGAGGCAAAAAAGCTTGTTTACGGGGTCGAGGTGGGACTGTTCGTGCGAGTTGCGCCACCAAAAGTGCGTAGGGGGCATATACCTGGGAAATGGATGTCTCTGAGTGGCCTTACTCGGTCGCGTGCACGGTGCATTCTCTAACGGCAGGACTGTCGCGAGCATGTGCGGTTCGGATGTTTTCGGGTAAAGGGTTCCGTACGGGATGTTCTTCCCAGGCTCCTGTGAACCGAGACTCTGCATCGTCATGCTCCGGCTCCCGTGGGTGCTTCATGCCTCGTCGAGCTGTTTGTCGTGGACGATTAAGGCCGAGGCCTTCCTTCGAGAGGGGAATTGTTCAGGCTGGTCGAGGCGGGATTGTTCGTGCGGGGTGCACCACCAAAAGTGCGTAGGGGGCATATGCCTGGGAAATGGATGTCTCTGAGTGGCCTTACTCGGTCGCGTGCACGGTGCACAGTCTCACGGCATGACTGTCGCGAGCA